>NC_056728.1:125711681-125899181 GCF_019279795.1 Protopterus annectens
TCCTCCCTCTACCCATAACCCCTTGCCAATCCCTGACTGACCTCAGATTGAGTTTGCCTATATAATACTGACAACAGTACCTGAACAAAGCAAAAAAATACTCGCTGTATAAAGGTCAGGGGGATGGAGGGGGGACGGTTGCATCCAAATGAAGTCACCTACTCAGATGGAACGTTATGGTGAGTACATAACTTCTAAATCTGAAGTAGGCAGACTTCATTTGTCTGCAACCTGTGGGACAGAGTCCCCAGCTACCTGAATCTTGGGCAGCCGTCATGGAAGGATGTTTCGGAGCACCGCTGAGCCAAAGGATGCTCTTCCTCTGGAAACATCCACCTTATAATGAGAAATAAAGGTATGAGGTGAGGCCCAAGTGGCTGCAGCAGATATCATCCAATGACACACGGGACTTAAAGGCGGCTGACGTGGAGACTGCCCTAGTAGAATGAGCCGTAACCCTCTGAGGAGCAGGTCTACTTGAAGTGTCATAAGCCTGCAGAATACAATTAGCAATCCACCTCGATAGTGTGACTTTAGAAACTGCTTTACCCAAAGCAAATTTAGCAAAGGAGACGAACAGCTGATCTGATTGCCTGTGACCAGCTGTTCTGTGAATATAAAATCGTAATTGTCTATGAACATCCAAGGAATGCAGTTTGTATTCTCCTTTGTTTGAGTACTTGGGAAAAAACACAGGTAAGTTGATTGATTGGTTGATATTAGATTCTGAAGAGACCTTTGGAAGAAAAGATGGATTGGTCCTGAGGCACACCCTATCTGGAAAGAAGGAAAGGTAAGGCGGCTTGACGCATAGAGCCTGAAGTTCAGACACTCTTCTGGCTGAAGTGATAGCTACTAAGAAGGCAGTCTTCCAGGAAAGGTACTTCAGGTCTGTAGACGCTGCAGGCTCGAAGGGAGGAGCAGTAATAGCTTGCAAAACTAAAGATAGGTCCCAAGGTGGTACAATGTCTTTGACTGGAGGCCTCAACAAAAAAATACCTTTAAGAAAGGTTTTGCACAATTTCGTCATGAGGGGAGCTGTCTCATGACCAATGTGATAATGAGAGATGGCTGCCAATTGTACCTTAATCGTGGAAGAACTTGCCCCTTGATGAAAGAGGTCTGTTAAAAAATCCAGCACTGCCGACATAGGTGCTGAAAAAGGATCCAAACTTTTCTGGATTGCCCAAATAGAGAATCTCTTCCATTAACTCCGATAAACCTGCCTAGTGGAAGGTTTATGAGCTGCCACTAGAATGGCCTTGACCGGTGACGAGATACCGCGAGTCCTAATCAAGGATGGAACTGGAGCAGCCAAGCTGTCAATTTCAGAGTGCATAGATTGGGGACCGAAATTCCCAGAGGATGGGAGATGAGATCCGGAATCGGATCCAGAATCCAGGGTGGATTCACTTTGTGAGACCATACAAAGGGGAACCAGGGTTGACGAGGCCAGAACGGGGCAATGAGAATCATTCTGCTCCCCAAACTGTTGGCTTTCTGCAGAAGCCTCTGCATTAGAGGTAGTGGAGGGTAGGCATAAAGGAGACCGGGAAGCCAAGCATGCACCAGCGCATCTCTCGGGAATTCCCCTGGTGGGGGAAGCAGAGCGAAGAAATTGTCGCATTTGGCGTTTGAGGAGAGGCAAAAGATCGCAACAGGGTTGCCCCCAAACGGCAAAAATCTTCTTCACTACCTGAGGATTGAGAGACCACTCGTGAGGGGAAAGAATGGTGCGAATGAGTTTGTCCGCAAGGATGTTGGATTTTCCCGGAATGTGCGTTGCTACAAGAAAGCGTTTGGTGGAAATTGCCCATTCCCAGACTCTCATGGCCTCTCGACAAAGGGGATAGGACCTGGTTCCTCCCTGTTTGTTGATGTACCAGACTACCGACATGTTGTCTGTCTGAATCGCAATAGTCCCTGAAGGAAGAACGTGGTGAAGTGCTTGCAACGCTAGGAGCACCGCCCTCATTTCCAGAACGTTTATATGCAACGAAGTCTCTGTGGAGTTCCACGTGCCTTGGACAACCTTCCCCGCAGAATGCCCCCCCACCTGAGGCAAGAAGCGTCCGTGGTCACTGTGGCTCGGGGGAATGCTGCACAAAAAGGTCTCCCTGTCAGAGGCTCCGGAGATCGAAGCCACCAAAGAAGGGAATCCTTGCATGCTTTGCTGACCGCTATCGGAGTGTTGAGAGAGGAACAGAGAGGGGACCACTGAACTTGAAGGGTCCATTGAAGAACCCTCATGTGTAGGCGCACATGAATAAGAAGCAGGATAGCTGCCGCCATCGAACCTAGGGCCCTCAGGACCGAGGCTGCTGTCGGAAATGGTTGCAGGACCGCTGCGACATGACACTTCAGGTTGGAAATTCTGTCTGGGGTGAGGAAGGCTCGCATTGACCTGGTGTTTAGTCTTCCTCCTATGAAATCTATAACTTGAGTGGGGTGCAGTAAAGATTTCTCCCAGTTGACAGTGATGCCCAGCCTTGGGGCTATACGAAGGAAGTAGTCCCTGGCTGAGCACAGAAGATGCCTTGATGATGCCGTTAGGAGCCAGTCGTCCAGGTACGGAAAGACCTGTAATCCCTGGAGCCTCAGGTGGGCCGCTACAACAGCTAAAACCTTGGTGAACACCCTGGGGGCTGAGGTGAGACCAAAGGGAAGGACCCTGAACTGATAATGACTGGCTCCCAGCCGAAGCGAAGAAACCTCCTGGACCGTCTGTCCATGCGAATGTGGTAGTACGCGTCCTTGAGGTCGATGGAGCACATCCAGTCGTTCTCCCTCAAGAGGGGAGTATAGATTGAAGGGTGACCATCCGGAACTTTTGCTTGGTTACTGAAAGGTTCAGCAGGGAAAGTTGTAAGATGGGTCTTAAGTCCCCGTTTTCTTTGGCACTAAAAAGAACCTGGAGTAAAACCCTGACCCGGTTTGATCTGGGGACGCACTGGATAGCTCTTTTTCTAGCAGCTGTCCGATTTGATAGCTGCTGCCTCCCTTTGGTCGGGTGGAACATCTGGGAGGCTGCGAGATCTGGGAACTTTGTATAGGGAATTGTATAACCTCTGGATATCACCACGAAGCACCCAACGGTCTGTTGTGATGGACTCCCAAGAAGTTAGGTGCCTCGAACGCCCGACTGCCTCCAGAGATGGACAGCCGGGCAACCCTTCAGGGCTGCTGCGTGGGTCTATCAGAGAAAGGTTCTCTGGACCCAAAGTTGCTAGGAGCCCCTGCCTCTAGGACGGCGACCTCCCATCCTCCTCTGCCACGGAAGGACTGGTTATCCGGAGCAGGTTGGGACTGCTGCGATTCGGAACCACATCTTCTTCTGTCCCTTTTGGTTCTTCGAGAAGGACCTCTGGGGAGCTGAGAAGCGGACTCCGGCGGCAGACAGCGTCTTCCGTCCTTCTCGCTCTGGACTAATGTTTCGCGAACAGTTTTGCCAAACAAGGCAGAACCATCGAGGGGCATTCGAAGGTCGCCTTGAAGGGCTCTGCGAAATCACAGTGGCGGAGCCAGGCCTGTCGCCTCATGACTAGGCCTGCTCGCTGGCTCTAGCGGCTCCCTCAGTAGCGTGAGAAAGCAGCCGCATAGATGTATTGAAACTGATCTAAGAGTGGCCATTCGGTGGAGTATACCTGCTTATCCTCACTCGACATGGACTCGGGAGATGCAGCGTATTCTTTAATCAGATCCCGCTGCATCCTGATGGCGTGTGCCATGTAGTTCAGCTCTCAAAGAGAAGGTTGCTGAACTGAAAACTCGCTTCCCAATGCGATCCATCGGCGGGACTTCTTGCCCGGAGGATGCATAGAGGGACTCTCCTGGGCCAATTCCCTCTTAGTGGCTGCAGCCATCATCATGGCATCTACTGGGGGCCTTTGCTCCAGTGAGTGCGGTCCGCGGAGGAAAGGATACGGTCAGGGCGGCTTGGGTACAGGCTCAACGGTGTCCGGATCCTTCCACGCTCTGATGGATATAAGGTCCACCAGAGGTTGGCAGGAGGGGACACCCAAGAGGTAGATGGGCCCTCGAATGCCTCCAAGAACACAGACTTCGTCTGAGGAGGCCTTGGGGCAGACCACCCCGATCCTCAACATTTCCATAATGTCTCCAAATGAGACGTCTTCAGGGGTGACCTTGGGAGCCTCCCTTCATCAAGTCTGTGTTTTGGTAGCGGACTCGGGAGTCCATGTGCCTCCTTTTGCACTTACGCTTCCGAGGTACTTCTTCGGGGCTGTCCGAGGAGTACTCTTCCAGCTGGATGTTCCAAGGGAACTACTTGGGACATCGGCGGGCTGTCCCTGGGACCGGCTGGTGGGGGCCTGGCCCAACTGCAAGGGAGCGCGGGATGGAGCGTGGCAGGGACCGGGGTCCGGTAGTCCTCAACAGTGCCCTTTCCACTCGTCGAAGGCCGAGGGGAGCCAGCTTCTAAACCCCGAGCTGACCCCACTCGGATCCGGCCTTGCGGATCGGAGCGGAGCGAGACAGTCGGATCCGAGACCGGTGTGCTCCGACCTGACGGAGCCGAAGACACCAGCTCCCTCGGATCCGAGGCTCGGTCCTCGGCTCGAGAGGTCGAGTCCAGTACCCGAAGCACTCAAGGGATGGGACGGATCCGAGGTGCGCCGACCTATCGGATCCGACCCACCCCGGATCCAACTCTGCCGGCGCCGACAGCTCCGAATCCATGGTGTGGGTGGGAGAAGGAGCCAAAGGGGTGAAAAAGTCAAGCCCCTCCCGGATGGGGGGGGGGGCTAGGAGCACTCCCATTTGCATTTGGGCCTGGATGAATTTCCTCATCATCCGGTCCATATCTGCTTCACTCATAGAAAAGGTGGATCTAGTCGAGGCCACGGCGGATCTAGAGAGCCGCCTTGGGGACCTCGCTGAAGGGCTAGCCTCCTCCTCCTCGGGCTCAGGAGAGAACCGAGGGGAGTGGAGCCGAGGAGGAGGAAAGCTAGAAGGCACAGGAGAGGCCCGCTTGGATGGAGGAGCCGAACTAGAAGTTTCAGCTCTCCGTTTGTGGTGCCTTTCCCTGTGCCTCTCCTCCTTCTCTCGCTCCCTAGAAGACTCTCTCTCCTCCGGCATCTTAGAGGGAGGTTGAGTCCCAGCCGGTGGAGGAGAGCCCACAGCAACTGTTTGCTGTGTAGAAGGGCAGAAGCGGCGGTATCTGGAGGAGAAGTCCCGCCAGAACCAGCTTCGACCTCCCTCAAAGCTCGGGGTTGAACCCTGCACAAATGGTACAACCAGAAGACAGGTGTTCAACCCCAAGCATTTAACGCACCGAGTGTGGCCATCCGCTGGGGACAGCTTATGGCCACACTGCACATTTAGAGAATACTGCCTTATGGGCTTCAGACATGATAAGCCCTAACAGGCCTAAAATACACACACACACACAAACTACGCAAAACCCGAGAAAAAATTAAAAGAATAGAGAGAGGAAGGCCTAACACAAACACCTCTAACTAATTAAATTAAAAAAGTTAAAGTTTTTGAAAATTTTCCTGTCAGAAAACTTATCTGTACTAGGAGCTCTAGGAATCCGTCGCAACTTGAAAGCGGCAAACGAAATCTGAGGTCAGTCAGGGATTGGCAAGGGGTTATGGGTAGAGGGAGGAGCTAGGAGCTCAGAGCCTAAGCTTTTGAAATGCCGGCTCGGATCCGAGGTCGGATCAGATACCCACAGGTTGCAGACAAATGAAGTCTGCCTACTTCAGATCATATTTTATAGAAAAGTGAATCAGACAAGCCCCTGTAAGCACAACTATAAATTATTAAAATCTTCTTAGACAATACAAGACTAACATTTGGGCATGATAAATGTGCAACATTTATAGCAGGAATGATAAAGTCAAATCAACCTGGGACAGGAATGAGATCTACAACTCGGGCAGGAGGGAGTGTATAAATATTTGCAATAAATGAAGGATTATCAATAAAGCATTAGCATACAAGAATAAAGCTTTAATCTAAAGCATTCCTTACTAAGCCAACATTGAAAAATGCATAGACATCCAAGAATAAAGTTCAAGCTATAAATGATCTTGCTCTTCCTGTTCTAACTTACAGTTGTAATGTAAAGGACTACCCCAAAAAGGAATGCATAAAAACAATTTATGTCAAGAGTCAACATGGTCTAAAGGAGGAATGTTTCCCCTTGAAACCGATTGCACAGATAGGTCTGCAATTGTGGAACTGTATGACATCACCAGATCGAAACCGTGAAAGTTCTAAAGTATGAAGAAAATCAGTATAAGGTAACATCTTTGCTCAGACTAGAAGCATTTTGAAAAGGGGCAGGAACAAAAATCAAACCAATAGTAAGCAAAAATGAGGAACAGGAAAAAAAAAGTACAGTTTTGTACCTACCATAAATGTAGATGTCCGAACTGGATAGCATCTGCAGTCATAACAAATGGGTTGTCCTGTCGTCAGGCAGCCCCTCGGTCGGCCGGATTCCAAAGTCTGGGTCCGGCTGATGTCGCACTTCACCCGACGTCATCTCTGCTGGTCTACGGGTATAAAGGCATCAGCCGACGCCATTTTCCTCAGTGTTTCTTGCCCCAGATGCCAGTTGCCCTCTTGGAAGGCTAAATTTTGGATAAATGCCAATGTTTCCAAAAAGGTAGAAGGCAAACACAAAAATAAGCATGTATGTACATATATACAAACAAATACACCATAAGAGACTCCCCAGCTAGCTATTAGGAGGGTAAATACCCTAGGAGTACCACAGAGGGAAGGAGGGAGGGTAATCCTGACTGCAGATGCTATCCAGTTCGGACATCTACATTTATGGTAGGTACAAAACTGTACTATGTCCTTCATGGATGCATCTGCAGTCATAACAAATGGGTGGAATACCATAGCCAAACTAGGGGAGGAATAAAATTATGGTGTAGTTAGGATCCCTTGCAGTACAGCAGTGGCAAACCCTGCTCGGGATCTAGAATATAGAGGTAAATTATAATGCTTGGCAAATGTATGCACGGAGGTCCAAGTAGCCGCCTCAATAATGTCCTTGGTTGCCACTCCTCGTAAGAAAGCTGTGGTAGTGGCTGTAGCCCTTGTAGAATGAGGTCTTATGTTCTGTGGAATTGGTTTTCCATGGTAGGAGTAACAGAATCTTATGCAATTTCCTATCCATTTGGAGATTGTCTGTTTGGAAATTGCTTTTCCTTCCCTTCCTGTTGCATAGGCTACAAAAAGCTGGTCAGTTTTTCTGTTACTTTTGGTTCTGTCCAGGTAGTAGCGTAACTGTCTATGTACATCCAAGGTATGCAGCATTCTTTCACCTCTGTTTTGTGGATTGGGAAAGAAGGTAGGTAGGTGGATTGCCTGGTTTAAAGACACTCTGGATACCACCTTAGGCATAAATGTAGGATTAGTTCTCATGGACACCCTATCTTGATGGAAGATTAGGAAGGGTTGCACTGCCATTAAGGCCTGTAGTTCCGAAACCCTCCTAGCTGAGGTAATAGCCAGTAGGAAAGCAGTTTTCCATGACAGGTGTTGTACATCTGCTGTTGCTGCTGGTTCAAACGGAGGGAGTGTCAACTTTTCTAGCACAAAGTTCAAGTCCCATGCTGGTAATGGTGGTTTCCTAGGAGGTTTTACATTCTTGATCCCTCTGAGGAACTGCCTGAGTAGAGGATGTGAAAAGAGAGGAGGATCAAAGCTGTATTCTGCTGAAATAGCTGATGCATGTATCTTGATGGAGGAATAGGACAGGCCTGTATGTAGAAGCTCTGCCAAGTACTCCAGAATGTTAGCAATATCTATGTTTGACACATCTTTTCCTCTTTCAGTACTCCAGATGACAAACCTTTTCCATTTTCCTGCATAGTTCCTTCTTGTTGAAGGTCTGCGGGCTTCAAGGATAATGTCTTTAACCCTTTGGGACAGGTCTGGGTTAGTTGCTGCTATGTGATGTTCCAGGCAGTCAGTTGCAAGGTTTTTAGGTTTGGATGTATGATGTTGTAGTTGTTCTGAGTTAACATCAGAGGCATCAGGGGTATTGACCACATTTTCTCCCGAGACATGCTCCTCAGCAATGGGTACCAGTGTTGTCTTGGCCAGTTCGGAGCTATCAGGATTATCCTTGGACGTTCCTCTTTGATTTTCAGTAGTACCTTGTGCATCAAGGGAAGAGGTGGAAATGCATATGCTGTCAGGCCTTTCCAGCTGAAGGATAGAGAGTCCACCTTCCATGCCAGTGGGTGGAATGTCCTTGTGCAGAATTTTTTGAGCTGGTGATTGAGTGGGGAAGCGAATAGATCTATTTGTGGCATTCCCCATTTCTTTGTGATGGCCTTGAAGATGTCCGGTTGTAGCATCCATTCGTGAGCATCCGAGGTGGTTCTGCTTAAAATGTCTGCTAGGGTGTTCTCTTTTCCCGGTACAAATATTGCCTGTAACTGGATGTTGTAGCTGAGAGCCAGATTCCAAAGGTCCAAAGTCATTCTGCATAGGGGGTATGAATGAGTGCCTCCCTGTTTGTTGATGTACCACATGACTGTGGTGTTGTCTGTCCTTATCATCAAATGGCCTTCTTTGAGGAATGGTCTGAATTTTTGGATTGCCAGTTTTACTGCCAGCATTTCTTTTGGTTTATGTGCAGGTGCAGCTGGTCCTGAGTCCACAGTCCTTGTGCGCATTTGTCCAGCATGTGCCCCCATCCTAGGTCTGAGGCGTCCGTTGTGATGGTTTGGCTTGCTCGAAAGTTGTGGAAAGGTAAGCCTGGGTTTGACTGGCATGCTTGAGCCCACCATAGGAACTCCTGTTTTAGGCATGGGATTAGTGGTATTTCTGTTTCTAAGCTGTGCCTGTGTTGAGACCATAAATTCTTTAGGTACCACTGTAGCTTTCTCATATGCAGTCTGGCATGTGGGACCAAGATTATGCATGATGCCATGAAGCCCAAGGCCTGCAGAACTTTTCTTGCTGTTAGTTTGTTCTGCTTTGTTAATGCCAAGAAGTAAAGAGGGAGCTCTTTTGTTTTTCTGCAGTTAGGAATGCCATTTGTTTTACTGTGTCCAATTCCGCCCAAGAAAGTTCTTGTTTGGGATGGTATCAGCCTTGACTTTTGTAAATTGACTGTGTATCCCAGGGCTTGTAGCAAGTAAATGACCCTTTGTAAATCTGTTGTCAGCTTGCTTTTGTTGTCCGCTTGTAACAGGCAGTCGTCCAGGTATGGGTAAATTTGGATTCCCTGTACTCTGCAGTGAGCGATTACTGATGCCAGGCATTTTGTGAATACTCTGGGCAGTAGATAAGCCAAAGGGCAATGCTGAGAATTGATAATGCTCTGATCCTGCAAGAAATCTGAGGTATCTCCTGCAATTTGGTCGAATGGGGACGTGCAGGTATGCCTCCTTGAGATCTAGAGTTACCAGCCAACACTCCTTGCCCAGCATGGGAAGAAGTTGCTGTAGGGTCAGCATTTTGAATTTTGGGACAATGATGTATGTGTTTAAGATGGACAGGTCGAGAATAGGTCTCCAGTTTTTCTCTTTTCTTGGCACTAGGAAGAGTCTGGAGTAGAATCCTTTGCCCTGTTCTGTTATTGGTACTCTTTCCACAGCTCTCATCTTTGATTTGGAGACAGGTTTGGCATCCCTCTTTTTACTGGTAAGGTGTGGAAGTGGAACCGGTAGCCTTGGTCTATGGTTTGCAAAATCCACTTGTCTTTTGTGATATAGTGCCAATTTTTCGAGAATAAGGCTAACTTTCCGCCTAATGGTGCTGCTATTTGCTCCCTGGTAGGCGGAGTCAGAGCCAAGTCACTGTGATTGTCCTGTTGCAGTGGCAGTGGTTGTGTCTGTGCCTCGGTTATTGCCTTGCCACTGTCGTCCTCTGTAGGCACCTCCTCTGGATTGATTTCTGCCCCTAGAGCGTCTATTCCTGCCCCTTTGGGATCTTGTGGAGTCAGGAAAGGACCAATTTTGGCAGGCCAGTTCCTGCTAAACCTTGGGGGCTGAACCTGTAAGAAATCTTTAACTGTTTGTACAGATTTTGCCTTTTCTTCCATTTTCTTCATTACCTGCTGGGCAGGTTCCCCAAATAGACTGGCCTTATCCATAGGAGCATCTAATAGCTTTGCTTTAACATGATCCGGTAAGACCTGTTCTTTCAACCATGCATGCCTTCTTATTACTGTGCCAGTCATGGCTGATCTAAATGAAGCCTCCAGTGCATCATAGCCACATTTTAAGGAATGGTTACTAACCTGTTGGATGCTATTCACCATTTCTAATACATATTTCTTATCTAAAGATTCATCAGAGGACAGTTTTTTAGTTAACTGATCAAGCATAAACTCTTGGTATTGGATCATGTGAAACTGACAGTTTAAAGCTCTAGCTGAGAGAGTAGCAGAGGTGTAAACTTTTTTCCCCCATCTCTCTAAGGACCTGGATTCCCTTTCAGCGGGGATAGGGTTTTTTGCTGTGGTCGAGGCTACTGCCTTAGGCCCCTGGGATATAGTTTCCCGGTCTGCAAGTGGGGCCTTGTATAGGTGGTGATGAGTGTCTGGCACCCTGTAAAATCTATCTGGTTTGGCAGGGGCTGGAGGTAAAGAATCAGGTGCAGTGCAGACATCATTAAATGCATCGTCCACAACAGACAGAACAGGAGGTATAGCTAAGGGCCTATGTTGTGGTAAGTGCAGAAAAGTCCTAAGCCTTTTTCTTGAATCTGAGAAATCTTGTCCCTGCCATTGGAATTGTTCTCTCATGGCATGTAAGGTTTCCCCAAAGGAAAATTCCTCTGGTGGTGAGGCAGCTGGAATGGATTCTTCAGCATCGGAATCTTCATAGTTGGAAAAAGGAGCCTCTGGCTGGTCTGTAATGTCTGAGTCATCCGCAGAATCATCAGAGGACACAGGCTCGGGGGGCTCTGTTCTAGGTCTCTTTTCTGGGGGCTGAGAGGCCCTGTCTGGATGAGATTGGGATCCCCTAATTAAGGATATTAAATCTTCTGCCAGAGTAAGCATTTGTGAACTAGAAGTGGGCCTGTGTGAGGGGGGTTTAACAGGCACTGATTTAGCAGATTTGGCTGCTTTAGCCCTGGCAAAGGCCTTAATAGACATGGCTGCAGGAGGAGGCCTAGCAGCACCACGTGCTGGGGTAGAGACATCCAAAGGGATGGTGTCTGATAAATCACTAGGAACCACAGTTGTAGGCAAAATTTCTGAGGCTGATTCAGGTAATGTAGCAGGAGCCTCAGTAGTAGTCATGGATTCGGCTGAACATTGACCAGTTTTCTCGGTTTCGGCCGAAACCGAGACACTTGCGGCTTGCTTAACCGTGGTTTCGGCCGAAACCGCGGACCGCGAGTGTCGGTCTTTTTCTTTACGTTTTTTAACAATTTGGGTAGTCGGAGGATCCGACGGCATAATGTACGCAAAATCTGAGCCAAAAAACTGTTCAGCAAACTCCGACCGACGCCTAAGCGTTCGTCGGTTGAAGGAAGCACAGGCCGAACAGGCTGCTACGTCGTGGTCTGAGCCTAAGCAAGGCAAACAGTAAGAGTGGAAATCTTTATGAGGTATTTGTTTCCCACAAGTTAAACAGTTATTGACTTTTTCTGACATCGGCTGAGGCAAGAAAGAGTCCCCAACGGGTACTTAGCTTTTAGAAGTCTTGAAGTAGTATTCGGTAGTAGTAATCTCTGGATCTGACCGACCGGCACTTGCGAACAGCTTCTGCTTCGGGCGCCACGCGGCAAGAAAGACTGAGGAAAATGGCGTCAGCTGATGCCTTTATACCCGAAGACCAGCAGAGATGATGTCGGGTGAAGTGCGACATCAGCCGAAGCCGGACCCAGACTTTGGAATCCGGCCGACCGAGGGGCTGCCTGACGACAGGACAACCCATTTGTTATGACTGCAGATGCATCCATGAAGGACATCAAGAGAATATAAAAAGAAGTTATGTACTCATCATAACATTCCATGTGAGTTGTTCATCTCGCATTCATTCTTACAGATGGGTTCGGAGCTGATCCTCTGCTCCGTGTCGGCCAACTACAAAGCTCGAGGTCTTCAGACAGCTCGAGGCCAAGTCCCTATCCCATGATGCACCTAGAGTTACCTCAGATCTTGTTTGCTGCCTCTAGTAACACCATATGCCATTCTGTCACTTTATAAGATAAATACCATAGTAAAGACAAAGCAACCATGATAAAACATGAATCTCGGTCCTCGAAAAAACCTGGAGGGGGTTGGCGGGTGAGAAGTAAGAATGAAGCAGAGATTAACTCACATGGAACGTTATGGTGAGTACATAACTTCTTTATGTGAAGTTGTTCTATCTCGCTGTTTATTCTTACAGATGGGTAACGTCCCAAGCACCATATTCCTTGGGTGTATCACCTGAGTATGTTTCTCAGGACAGTAGAACCAAGAGAGGCCATGTCAACTTTGTAATAAGTGATAAAGGTATGAGGTTTGACCACATGGCTGCTGCACAAATATTTTTTAATGGCAGCCTAGCTGAAAAAGCAGATGATGTGGACACAGCTCTGGTAGAATGAGCCTTAATTTTTTGTTGTAGAGGTAAACTGGCAGCCAAGCAAGTGAAAGTGATGCAATCAGATAACCATTTTGATAGGGTTGTTTTTGCCACGGGCATACCTTTTCTGGAATCTGAAAACAAAACAAAGTTGTTCGGATCTTCTGAATTCTTTGGTTCTATCTAGGTAAAATCTGAGCTGCCTGTGAACGTCAAGTTTGTGCAGCACATGCTCCAAACTGTTGGTGTATTTAGGGAAGAACACTGGTAAATCTATAAGTTGGTTAAGGTTAGCTCGGTGCAAACTTAAGGCAAGAATGAAGGATTTGCTCGCAGTGAAACTCTTGTCAGCATGAAAAACCAAATACGGAAGTTTTATGGACAAGGCTTGTAGTTCTGAGACTCTTCAAGCAGACGTGATGGCCAATAAAAAGAGTGGTCTTCCCAGACAAAAATTTCAAATCGCATGAAGAAGCTGGCTCAAAAGGTGGGAGAATAATGCGCGAGAGCATACATTTTAGGTTCCAGGGGGTATAAGGGGATTTAGCTGGCGGTCTAAGGTGGAAGGTCCCCTTGAGAAAAGCTTTGGACAAGCTTGTGTGACATTCTGATAAAGCCTTCAGTACTAAAATGAAAATTAGAAATGGCGGCAAGCTGCACACAAATTGTAGCTGCCACCACTCCTTTGTTGAAAAGCAGTCAAAAATTCTAATATGGAGGAAATAGAAGCTTGGTAAGGGTCAATGTTATTCTGAGAAGCCCATATGGAAAATCTCTTACATTTGCTGAGGTACAACTTCCTAGTAGACTATTTAATAGAAGATATTAAGATATGTTGCTTTTCGTTTGAGAGGTTATGGAACCTGGCTATGTTGGGAATTGGAGTAGCCAAGCTGTCAATTTTAGGGACTGAAGGGAGGGATGAAGAGAGCCCCCAACAAGTGCATCAGAAGGTCCGGAACTGGGTCCAGAATCCAAGGTTCCTCCAACAGATGAGGTCGAAGGAAGGGGAACCAAATCTGACGAGGCCAATGAGGGGCTATTAGAATTGATGGTCCTTCCCAGGGCTTTGGCGATCTGTAATACTTTGGGCTCCAGGGGAATTGGAGGAAATGTATAAAGGAGACCTGGAGGCCAATCATGTATGAGTGCGTCCCTTGGGGAATCTCCCGGAGGGGGAATCAGGGCAAAGTAGCTTCTGCATTTTGTGTTCATGGGGGATGCAAAAAGATCGCAGCGAGGCTGGCCCCATTTGCGGAATATTCTTTCCAATATTTCTTTTTTGAGGGACCAGTCATGAGGTAACAAAATTGCCCTGCTCAGTTTGTCTGCAATCACGCTGGATTTCCCTGGGATGTGCGTTGCTATCAGAAAGCACTGGATGGATGTAGCCCACTGCCACACTTTTAGGACCGCTCGACAAAGGGGATAGGACCTTGTTCCTCCTTGTTTAAGTACCAGACCACCAACATGTTGTCTGTCTAAACTGCAATTGTCCCAACAGAGAGAGTCCTGAAAGTACTGCAACGCCAAGAGTACCGCTCTCATCTCCAGGACATTGATATGCAGCTGTATCACGTGTTTGGTCCATGTGCCTTGGGCTGTTCCTCCCTGAAAATGCCACCCCCCCCCCGATCAGAAAAGCGTCTGTTGTCACTGTGGCCGATAGTGAGGGTAGGATAAAAGGACGACCTATCGTGACCTGGAGAGAGGTCAACCACCACCGAAGATCCTTTTTGCATGTTTGTTAGAATAATGAGATGTGACATTGGGAGCTCTTGATAAGACCATTGTGTGAACAGAAGCCATTGAAGATTTCGCATGTGCATACGACCCAATGGAATTGCTATTACTGCAGCTGTCATCATACCAAACAATTTTAGCACTTCTAAGGCTGGCACTTTGTCTCTGGAAATGACATTCAGAATTTGCTGATGAAGTACTGATATCCTTTCTAAGGGAAGTTTTCAAGTGGTGGTGGTGTCCAAATCTGCTCCGATAAAAATGATATGTTGCGATGGCGGCAAGGCAGATTTTTCTGAGTTTATGGTAATCCCGAGTTGATTGCAAAGAGTAAGTGTGGTGTCTCTGGTTTGTATAAGCTGATGCCTGGTGGTGGCGGAGAGGAGTCAATCGTCTAGGTGCGGAAACACGTGGAATCCCAAACGGCTCAGGTGAGCCATGACCACTGCCATACATTTGGTGAACACTCTGGGGGCTGTAGTGAGACCAAAGGGCACAGCTTGAAACTGGTAATGATTGGTTCAAAGCTGGAAGTGCAGATGATCCCTGGATGGTCTGGCCATTTTTATGTGATAGTACGCATCCTGGAGATCTATTGAGCAAATCCCACTGTCCTCACCTAACAAGGGAAGTAACAACTGTAGCGTGACCATCCGGAACTTCTCTTTCTTTAATGATCTGTTCAGTCTGCTGAAGTCCAAAATATTTCTCCAGTCCCCTGTCATTTTTGGAACTGAAAAGAATTTTGAGTAAGTTCCGGATCCTATCTGGTCTGCTGGGACTGGCTGAATGACTCTCTTTTTCTAGCAACCTTTGGACCTCTACTGTTGCTTGTTCCCTGGAACTAGGTGGAATATCTGGGATTTTTGTTATCAAGGGGGGGAGGATTGGCGAAGGGAATAAAATATCCTCTGGAAATTATGCTTTATACCCAGTTGTCATTTGTTACTTTGAGCCAGGCATCTGGATACAAAGATAAGTGACCCCTGACTGCCTCCAGAGTAGGACAGTAGGGCCTCCTTTCAGGCCCACTGGTAGGGCTTCCCAAGAACTGATTTCTGTCACCCTGATTTTGTGGATCCCCTCTGCCGCGAGGGCGGTGTCTTTCATTATTGCCCCCTCCTCTGTCCCTGGAGAAGGGTTTGCCACCTGTGTCCAGAAAGGTTCCTTGGGCTTTTTGGAACCACATCTTTCCTCCCTTTTGACCCTTGGGGTAGGGTCTAGTAGGGATGGAAAAACGCACTATGACGACAGGCAGAGTCTTTCCTTCCTGCTCACACCTGGTGAGAGTTTCCTTAACTTTGAGCCTGAAAAGAGATGAGCCATCTAAAGGGGTGTTGACAAAGGGATGACTTAAAGGGCTCAGCAAAGGAACATAAGCGCATCCAGGAGCGTCTCCTAAGAGCGATTCCTGTACCCGCTGCCCTATCAGCTACATATGAAATCAGATGCATGGACGAGTGCACTACTGAATTAAGGGTAGCAAGCTGGGAAGCAACCTTGCCTGTAGCTCCCTCAGCTACCATACCCTGTAGAGAATCTCTCCAAGCTCTTTAAGGAGATCTCTTTGTAGTCTTGTAAAATGTGTAAGGTAGTTCAGTGAACGCATGGCGAAGGTCGTTGAGATAAACATGCGCTTCCCGTATCTATCCATGATCCTAGAGGCTCTGTTAAGAGGATGGACCGAGAAAGAAGTTTCAGACATCTTTTTGGTGGCTGCCGCCACCACCATGGCATCAACAGGCACTCCCTTTGTAAAAAAAGACTTATCGTGAGGGGCAGAAATACATTTATTGGGCCTGCTAGGGAAAGGCTCCATGATGTCCAGAGATTCCCACGCCTTTCATGAGACCAACTCCATAAGTTCATCAAAGGGCGGAGACACCCAAGAAGTGGAGGGCTGAGAGCCAAAAGCTTTCAGGAAGACCAACTCATACTCAGTAGGGTTGGTGGGCTTCCAGCCACCCCTCTGCTTTAAAAGTTCCAAGATTTCTGCAAATGAGACCGTGGGGAACCTTTGATTCTTCCAAGTCTGTGTCAGATGTGATAGACTCCTGCAGGGAGTCTAGATGCTTCCTCTTGCAAATTCTCTTCATGGGAACCTCATCAAGGGGAGCTCTTCTGGTGAGGTCTCAGAAGAGCAGGGACCACCCAATGGGGTTTTGTGAGGCTCAGGGTCTCTATGCTTCAAAGGGATCTGTGATGCAGTAGTAGACACAGGAGCTTTTGGGGAAGAGGTAGTTGGCCCTGAAGTTGCGACTGCCCTGGGGGACATTACTCCCCTCATGGCTTTAAAGGCACCTCCGCTCCAGTGGGAAGGAACCCCTGGATCTGAAAAAAACAGATGATTCCCTTGGCACAAGGACAACGAGCTCTGATCCAGAAGTAGGAGACGAACTCATCTGAGCCGAGGCCCTGAGAGGTAAAGTCAAAATCGAAAGATCAGTGCGACTATCCTCCCCAGACCAGACTGTCGAGTGACGGCTCCTAGACTCCTCGATGGGCTCCGAGGTAGTCAGAGTAATCCGAACTAATGGCATTGGAGCAGGCATCGGTTCTGAAGGCTCCACAATAATCAGCTCAAACTCCACTGGCTCCAAAGGACCAGTATGGCTCGGAAGAGGAAAAGATTATGATGGAGGAACAGTTTTCGATTCCGAAACCACTTGGTTTGGAGCCAATAATTTTGCAAATGCCGTTGCCTGTCACAACTTCTGCACCAAACAATCCACATCCAAATCAGATAGGTTTATCGAGGACAGAGAAGAGTGGATCGAGGGTACCACGGATTGTAGGGCAGGTGACTTAAGTACTTCGGAGACCAATTCCAGTACTCGGGACCGGCTCCGAAAAGCTATGACACTTGGTTCCGAAAGCTGTGGAGTCTACGTCTTTTTAGATATTGTCGGATCCGATGAAAAACACTTCGAGGACTTAGTAGATTTTGGGGACTGTCAGCTTTATCATGGTTGCCCAAAGCTTCCTGAAAAGATGATTTTACTAGCCCTCTATCACTCAGTTTCCTTTTCTCTCATGCAGAACCCTGCTACTGAAAGAATGGCAGATGGAACAATTCTCTTGTAAGTGCAGAGCACCCAAACAGTAGACACAATTGACGTGACTATCAGTCACAGACAACTTTTGTCCACACTTTGGACATTTTTTAAAACTAGACTTGTATGTTTTTTCTTGATCAGCCATGAAAGAAGTTATGTACTCACCATAACATTCCATCTGAGTAGTTTTATTTTACATTTATTTTATTTTACATTTGTTGATCGGGCTAGTCTAACTGGATACATGTCCATTTTCAGCAGAGGCCCGGGGAGATCAGCTCCACTTCAAAAGATTAACAAAAAGATAAACAAAGTTAACATATAAATGCATGTACAGAAAAGTAATAGCAGATTATTACATAACATTTCAATCGTTGAATACAAAAAAAGTATTACAGAACATTATATGAATTTGCTAGTAACTCTATTCTCAAGGGAGAAAAAAGTTTGTTTTTTTTTTTTTTGTGGAAAAAAAACTAGGTCAGCAGTGATGATGATATCAATGCCATTTAGATTAGATTAGTCTGGGTTTGTACAGGGGCAAAACCAGTGTGTTTAGTTACATGCCATTTCTCTGCAACCAGTGGGTATACGGATCCATATTGGATCAGAGCCAGCAACTTTTTTTCTAGCATCTGCTCCAAGCTCTGAGCTCCTCCCCCTACCCGTAATACACCACCATCTCCTATCTTCCCTCAGATTGAGTTTGCTGCAACTATACATATTAGCAACTCAGCTAAATAACCTAACAATGTTTATTCACGTGAAAAGATCAGTGGGACGGAGGGGGGAAGGTTGCAGAAAAATGAAGTACAACTACTCAGATGGAAAGTACAGTTGTGTACACTTACCATAAATGTAGATGTTCGAGTGTATTCACTGTTGCAGTCATTACATTTGGGTAATCTGCTGGCAGGTTGCCTTCAGTCGGCCTGATTAACTAAGTCTTGGGTCCTGCATCGGTTGCTGTCCCTTCTTCCATGACACCAGGTCATCAGGGGTATAAAACATGCAGCCAACCCCATTACATCAGTTTTTCTTGCCCTAGATGTCAGGTGCCCTCCAAATGGGGAACAAAATAAATGTATATAATTTAAAACACAAAAAATATACCGCCAAACAAAAGCAAAGACACCATAAAGGCTTTTAAGCATAGGAAAAGAAAGTAGAGGTGTAGTAAGAGAAAAACAGGAGGCTGGAGGGTAGGTAACCAGGACTGCAACAGTGAATACACTCGAACATCTACATTTATGGCAAGTGTACACAACTGTACTATTTTCTTCGTGCTTCACTGTTGCAGTCATTACATTTGGGTAGAATCCCAAAGCTATGGTTGGGGGGCTGGAGCTAAACAGCATTAGGTGCGGCTATAAGGCCCTGCAGCACTGCAGTGGCAAAGCCTGCCCTGGACTTAGAGTAAAGAGGCAAATGGTAATGCTTTTTAAAGTTGTGAACAGAAGTCCAAGTAGCAGCCTCTAGAATGCCTTTGGTTGGTACTCCTCTGAGAAAGACTGCTGAAGTAGCTGCAGCTCTGGGGGAATGAGACCTAATGCCCCTGGGCACAGGTTTACCATGGTGTAAGTAGCAGAAAAGTACAGTTGCGTACCTAACATAAATGTAGATGTTAGAGTGTATTCACTGTTGCAGTCATTACTCTTGGGTTATCCTGCTGGCAGGCTACCCGCAGTCGGCCTGAATTCCAAAGTCCTGATCCGGCGTCGGTTGCTGTTGCCTCTTCCCTGACGTCAGTGCGCCAGGGGTATAAAAGATGCAGCCAACACCATTTTCTTCAGTTTTTCTTGCCCCAGATGTCAGGTGCCCCCAAAAGGGTAGGCTAAATATATTATGCAAATAAACATACATGCAGTAAAGAAACATTTCCTTCATCTACAAGCAAATACACCACATAGGTTGTATAGAATAGAGAAGAACAGATGAACCCCAGCAAAAGAAAGGGGGATGGAGGGAGGGTAACCTGGACTGCAACAGTGAATACACTCGAACATCTACATTTATGATAGGTACACAACTGTACTATGTTCATCGTGTTTCACTGTTGCAGTCATTACTCTTGGGTTGAATCCCAAAGCTGAGTATGGGTGGCTGAGCTAAACAGGGTTAGGAGAGGCTATATGGCCCTGCAGCACTGCAATGGCAAAGCCTGCTCTGGATTTAGAGTAAAGAGGTAAGTGATAGTGCTTTGTAAAAGTGTGCACTGAACTCCAAGTTGCAGCCTCTAAGATGTCTTTGGTTGGTACTCCTCTGAGGAAGGCTGCTGAAGTGGCTGCTGCTCTGGTAGAATGAGGCCTAATGCCCATAGGCACTGATTTGCCATGCTGAGAATAGCAGAAACGGATGCAATGACCTATCCATTTAGAAATAGTCTGTTTTGAGATGGCCTTTCCTTGTGATCCTGCAGCATATGACACTAAAAGTTGCTCAGTCTTTCTGAAAGCTTTAGTTCTGTCCAAGTAGAAGTGTAACTGCCCGTGTATGTCCAACGAATGCAGAATTTTCTCACCCTTGTTCTGTGGGTTTGGATAAAAGGTAGGCAAGTGAATGGTTTGATTGAGGGCCACACTGGACACCACCTTAGGCATAAATGTTGGATTTGTCCTCAGAAACCCTGTCTGGATGAAAAATGATAAAATATTCCACAGCCATGAGTGCTTGTAATTCTGAGACTCATCTTGCAGAGGTTATTGCTAGGATAAGAATTTTATATCAGCTGTTGAGGCTGGCTCAAAGGGAGGCAGTGTGAGTTTTTCCAAGACATAAGTGAGGTCCCATGCAGGTATTGGTGCTCTCCTTGAAGGTCTAATGTTTTTGGCCCCTCTGAGGTACTGCCTTATTAAAGGATGAGAAAAGATAGGAGGTTCCGTATTGCAATGGGCTGAAATGGCAGAGGCATGAATCTTAATTGAAGAAAAGGAAAGGCCTTTGTCCAGCATCTCAGTTAGGTATTGTAAAATCTGAGGAATATTTGGTGCATACGTGTCAATGCCTTGTTCTTGGTTCCAGGCACATAAACTCTTCCATTTTTCTGCATAAGATTTACTGGTACTGGGTCTCCTGGCCTCCAGGACAACATCCATAACAGCTTTTGAAAGAGGAGTGTTCTGAATGGCTACATTATCCGCCATGCTGCCAGATTTAAGGTCCCGAGTTGACTGGGCAGGATCTGATCATTTTGTTGGGTCAGCAAGTTTGAAGCAATATCCATGCTGGGCCTTGAGACAAGCTCTTTAGGATTGGGTACCAGTGCTGGCGAGGCCAGTCTGGCGCATCAGTGTCATTTTTGGCTTCTCTTGCCTGACCTTTAGGAGTACCTTGGGAAGGAGAGGCAGTGGAGGAAAGGCTTATACTGTTAGGTTTTTCCAGCTGAAGGATTGGGCGTCCACTCTCCATGCTTGTTTGTGATAAATCCTTGTGCAAAATCTCTGTAATTGGCAGTTGTGAGGGGAGGCAAATAGATCAATGTCTGGGCATCCCCATTTCCTTGTTATCATGCTAAAGACTTGTGGATCCAGTTTCCACTCGTGGGGATCCATGAGGTTTCTGCTTAGTCTGCCAGAGTATTTGTTTTTCCTGGCAGGAATTGTGCTTGCAGGTGAACTTGGTAAATTAATGCTGTGTTCCACAAGGTCATTGCTTGTCTGCAGAGGGGGTAGGAATGTGTGCCTCCCTGCCTGTTTATGTACCACATGACCGTAGTATTGTCCGTCTTTATCAGTAACTGTCCTGGATGAAAAAGGTCCTTGAAAGCTGTCAGGGCATTCTGAACAGCTAGCATCTCTTTTTGATTGATATGAAGATGCATCTGGCTTGCAGGCCGTGCCCTGAATACATTTTCTTGCCATATGGGCCCCCCAGGCATAATCTGATGCATCTGTTGTCAGTGTCTGTCTGGCTGTGGGTAAAGTAAATGGCAGACCCTTGTTGTGGTGACAGGCCTGTGCCCACCATCGAAACTCCTGTTGCAGGCAGGGAATAAGGGTAATTACTGTCTCCAGGCTGTGGCAATGCTGAGTCCAAACACTTTTTAGATACCATTGTAGTTTCCTCATATGCGGTCTGGCATATGTAATTAGTAGAATGCAGGATGCCATGAAGCCCAAGGCCTGCAGGATTTTCCTTGCAGATAACTGGGTCTTTGCTGCCAACTTTTTGAAGTAAGAAGTCAGTTGCCTTTGTTTGTCTGGCGTGAGATAAGCCATCTGGGCAGTTGTATTTAAGCTTGCACCCAAGAATATTATTTCTTGAGAGGGCACTAGTTTTGATTTATTTTCGTTTACTGTGTACCCTAGGCAAATTAGCAATCTTTTTACAAACGCCAGATGCTTAAGAAGAGTGTCTTTGTTCTCTGCTTCCAAGTTGGGATATATTTGAATTCCTCTGTCAGCAAAACGCAATCACTGGTGCCAGGCATTTTGTGAAGACCCTGGGCGCAGTAGATAAGCCAAAGGGCAGTGCAGAGAATTGGTAGTGCATTGAGCCATCTATGAATCTGAGGTATCTTCTGCAAGATTGTCGGATTGGGAAATGCAGGTATGCCTTTTTTAGGTCCAAAGTTACCAGCCAAGCCTTCTTGCCCAGCATGGGCAGTAGCTGCTGTGGAGTCAACATCTTGAATTTTGGAACATCCAGAAACGTGTTTAGTATAGACAGGTCCAGTATTGGTCTCCAGGTTTTGTCCTTTCTGGGCACCAAGAAAAGTCTTGAGTAAAATCGTTGCCCCTGCACTTGTTGTGGTACTTGTTGAATTGCTCTCATGTCCATGAGGGCTGTAATTTGCTTTTGTGAATCTGCCCACTGATTCTATAGCAGATTTGGCATACCTTTTACCCTTGGTAGGGTGTGAAATTGGAACCTGTAGCCCTGGGACACTATGTTCAAGACCCATTTGTCTTGGGTAATTATTTGCCAGTTTTGTGAAAAAAGTGCTAGTTTTCCCCATAGGGGGGCTGCCAAAAGAAAAGTGCTTGGATCTGGCAAAGGAAAGTCATTGCGACTGTATCCTGTAAGGTTGTGATTTGTCTTCTCCACTTTTGGAGGTAGGAGCAACCCATTGTTTAGGCCTGTATGAGCCTTGGGGCTGAGATCTGCCTCTGGGATGTCTGTATCTGCCTCTTTGTGACCTGTCTGACACTGGAAAGGACCAATTTTTGGAAGGCCAGTTCTGGCTAAATCTGGGTGGCTGTACCTGTAAAAAAAATCCTTAACTGTCTGCATGGATTTCGCTTTAGCCTCCATTTTCTTCAACACCTCTTCTGCTTTAGCACCAAACAAGGTATCATGTTGTAATGGGGCATCTAATAATTTTGCTTTAACATGATCAGGTAGATTCTGTTCCTTTAACCAAGCATGCCTTCTAATAACAGAACCTATAACAGCGGTCCTGCAAGTGGCCTCCAGTGAATCATAACCACATTGCAAAGTATGCTTTCCCACTTGTTCAGTTGCATGCAATAAATCCTGCATTTCTTTGTTCTCTGAACATTCAGAATTTGTCAACATTTTTTGTTTAAGCAGAGACATTAAGTATTGCTGATATTTAAGCATATGAAACTGACAATTTAAAGCCCTTACAGCCAAGGTAGCAGAAGTGTAAACTCCCCCCCCCCCCATCTGTCCAGTGCCCTAGAATCCCTATCAGAGGGCCAGGGTTTTTTGCAGTGGAAGCTTTGACACTTTTGGGACCCTGAGATATAGTTTCTGGGTCAGCATCAAGGTTTTTATATAGGAATTTATGAGAATCTGGGACTCTGTAGTATCGGTCAGGCTTAGCAGGTGCAGGAGGTAGAGAGTCTGTGGAGAGGCTGGATTCTGAAAATACATCATCTACAATGTCTAGAACAGGTGGAATAGCAAGGGGTCTGTGCTGAGGTAATAGCAGAAAGTCTCTTGAGTCTTTTCTCCGAGTAATCTTGGCTTTCCCAGTGGAAATGCTCCCTCATGGTATGCAGTGTTTCCCCAAAAGAATAATCCTCAGGAGGAGAGACTGAAGGAATGGATTCTTCAGCATCAGAATCCTCATAGGGAGGAATGGAATAATCCTGTTCAGAAGAGGAATCAGAAGAAATAGAAACCTGACACAGGAATCATATTCTGTCTCTTGCCTAGGCCTCTTATCAGGAGAAGGATGGGAACCCCTAATCAAAGTAATTAGGTCTTCGGCCATTTCAAGCATCTGTTTTTTAGGCATTGTAGTCTGAGTAGGAGAATGCTGTACTTGTTTCTTTGTCTTTAGAGCTGCTTTAGTCTTTGAAGCTGAAGATGGTTTAATATACAACTGTGTAGGTCTGAAGACACCCTCAGAAGCCGATGCCTGCTCAGCGGCTCCGGACCCATCTGAGGGAATGATTTCTGAGTGTCCAATACCTTTAGTATCCAGAGGCCCCAGTCGGCTCCACGTGGGAGTCAGACGCGGCCTGTGGCTCTGAGGTAGCGGGCGCCAGGGGCTGCGAAAGCGCCTCACTGAGAGCCGGCGAACCGGTGAATGGCCTAGCGGAGGCCTCGTCATCGGTTTTGGACCTCGTATGCCTATCCTTTTCCTTGCCCTTGGGTTTTTTGTAAACTCCGGTCGTCGGCTGTTCCGACGGCATTATATAATTAAACCTTAGTCCAAAATAATGAAATGCAAAATCGAACAGACGCTTAATAGAGCGTTGGTTAAATCTAGCACAAAACGGACAGCTAGCAACGTTGTGGTCGGGGCCTAGGCAAGGAATACAGTACAAGTGAAAATCCTTATGAGGTATTTGCTTCCCACAAGAAATACAATTGTTAACCTTTTCTGACATCGGTCTGGAGCAAGAAAAATTTCCCCAACGGGGTACTTAGCTTTAATGAAGACTTTGGTTCTGAAATTCGGATTTGAAAATCTCAGGAGTCAGCCGTCTGGCACTTGCTAACTGCTTTTGCTTCGGGCACCGCGCGGCAAGAAAGACTGAAGAAAATGGCATCGGCTGCATCTTTTATAGCCCTAGCACACTGACGTCAGGGAAGAGGCGACAGCAATTGACGCCGGACCAGGACTTTGGAATTCAGGCCGACTCAGGTAGCCTGCCAACAGGATAACCCAAGAATAATGACTGCAACAGTGAAACACAATGAACATCAAATGCAGTGGCTTATCCACTTTGAAATTGTCTGCTTTGAAATAGCCTTTCCTTCTGATCTTGCAGCATATGACACTAGTAATTGTTCAGTTTTTCTTAGCCCTTTAGTCCTGCTCAAGCAGAATCTTCGCTGTCTGTGTACGTCCAAGGAATGCAGAATTCTCTCCCCCTTGTTCTGCAGATTTGGATAGAAAGTTGGCAGATGAATTGTTTGGTTAAGGGCCACACTGGAAACCACCTTAGGCAATAAAAGTAGGATTTGTTCTCAGAGACACTCTGTCTGGGTAAAATATTATAAAAAGGCTCTACAGCCATGAGGGCCTGTAGCTCTGAAACTCTTCTTGCTGAAGTAATTGCTAGCAGCAGAGCTGTTTTCCATGATAACAACTTTAGATCAGTGGAAGCAGCTGGTTCAAATGGAGGCAGGGTGAGCTTTTCCAACACATAATTGAGGTCCCATGCAGGTACTGGTGATCTTCTAGGAGGCCTTAAATTTATTTATTTAGATATTGCTTTAGTAAAGGATAAGAAAAGATTGGTGGCTCTGTATTGTAATGAGCCGAAATGGCAGAGGCATGGATTTTGATTGATGAGAAAGATGGGCCTTTGTCAAGCATCTCAGTTAAGTATTGTAATATCTGAGGAATATTTGGTTCTGCTGTATTGGTTCCTTGTGCTCGATTCCAGGCACAGAATCTCTTCCATTTGTCAGCATAAGATTTTCTAGTACTAGGCCTTCTGGCTTCCAAAATGACATGCACCACAGCTTTACTGAGAGGTGTTATTTGTATGACTACGTGATTAGCCATGCTGCCAGGTTCAGAGTCTGTAGTTGATTGTGCAGGATCTGATTGTTTTGCTGGGACAGTAGTTGCGGTCTTTGAAGCAAGGTCCAAGCTGGGTACTGAGACAAATTCCTTAGGATTGGGTACCAGTATTGGCGGGTCCAGTACGGGACAATTAATATCTTTGGATTCTCTTGTCTGACTTTTAGAAGGACCTTGGGTAGAAGAGGCAGTGGAGGAAAGGCGTAAACAAATAGGTTTTTCCAAATGAAGGATAGGGCGTCCACTTTCCATGCTTGTCTGTGATAAGTCCTTGTGCAGAATCTTTTCAATCGATAATTTTGTGGAGAAGCAAATAGATAGTAAAGTTGTGTACCTACCATAAATGTAGACGTTCGAGTGTATTCACTGTTGCAGTCATTACACTTGGGTTATCCTGCAGGCAACCCGCAGTCAGCCAGAGTTCCAAAGTCTTGGTCCGGTGTCGGTTGCTGTCGCCTCTTCCCTGACGTCAGTGCGCCAGGGGTATGAAAGATGCAACCGATGCCATTTTCTTCAGTTTTTCTTGCCCCAGATTGTCAGCTGCCCCCAAATAGGAAGGCTGGAAAAATAAAATTATGCCAAAAAACATGCATGTACTAATATAAACATTTCTTTAATCTACAAGCAAATACACCACATAGGTTGTATAGAGTTGAGAAGTACAGAAAAGTCCCAGCAATAAAAAGGGGGATGGTGGGTGGGTAACCTGGACTGCAACAGTGAATACACTCGAACATCTACATTTATGGTAGGTACACAACTGTACTATGTTCATCGTGTTTCACTGTTGCAGTCATTACACTTGGGTTGAATCCCAAAGCTGAGGTTGGGCGGCTGGGTCTAAATTGCATTTGGAGAGGCTACCAGGCCCTGCAGAACTGCAGTGGCAAAGCCTGCTCTAGATTTAGAGCAGAGACGCAAGTGGTAGTGCTTGGTGAAAGTGTGCACTGAACTCCAGGTTGCAGCTTCTAAAATGTCTTTGGTTGGTACTCCTCTGAGAAAGGCTGCTGAAGTGGCTGCTGCTCTGGTAAAATGTGGCCTAATGCCCTTAGGCACGGATTTGTCATGTTGTGCATAACAGAAGCGGATGCAGTGTCCTATCCATTTTGAGATCATCTGCTTTGTAATAGGCTTTCCTTGTGATCCTGCAGCATAGGCTACAAACAGTTGCTCAGTTTTTCTGAAAGCTTTTGTTTTGTGCAAGTAGAATCGTAGCTGTCTGTGTATATCCAAAGCGTGCAGAAGTCTCTCCCCTTTATTCTGGGGATTTGGGTAGAAAGTTGGTAAATGAAAGGTTTGGTTCAGGGCCACATTGGAAACCACTTTTGGCATGAATGTTGGGTTTGTCCTAAGAGAAACCCTGTCCTGATGAAAAATTATGAAAAGTTCCACAGCCATTAAGGCCTGTAACTGAGACTCTTCTTGCTGAAGTTATTGCAAGGAGCAGGGCAGTTTTCCATGATAAGAATTTTATATCAGCTGTGCTGGCTGGTTCAAAAGGAGGCAGTGTGAGTTTTTCTAAGACAAAATTGAGATCCCAAGTTGGTGCTGGTGCTCTCCTTGGGGGTCTTATGTTTTTTGCCCTTCTGAGGTACAGTCATAGTAGAGGATGTGAAAAAATAGGAGGTTCCGTGCTAAAATGGCAGAGGCATGGATTTTAATTGATGAGAAAGATAGGCCTTTGTCCAGCATCTCAGTTAGGTATTGTAAAATCTGAGGTATATTTGGAACAGGTGGTTCGAGCCTTTGTGCCTGGTTCAAAGCTCATAATTTCTTGCATTTTTCTGCACAAGATTTCCTAGTGCTGGGCCTACTGGCTTCTAAAATGACATCCATAACGGCTTTAGAGAGAGGTGCAGTCTGAGTGGCTACATTATCTACCATGCTGCCAGATTAAAGGTTCTGAGTTGACTGTGCAGAATCTGATTGTTTTCTCGAGTCAGAAGATGAGGAATTTGAGGTAGAGGCCAAGCTGGGTCTTGAGACGAGCTCTTTAGGATTGGGTACCAGTGCTGGCGTGGCCAGTCTGGGGCAATCAGGATCATTTTGGCCTTTCTTGTCTGACTTTTAGGAGCACCTTGGTAAGAAGAGACATCGGAGGAAAGGCATAGACTTGTCAGGCCTTTCCAGCTGAATGATAGAGCATCCACTTTCCATGCTTGAGAGTGACAAGTTCTTGTGGGGAATTTCTGTATTTGGCAATTGTGAGGGGAGGCAAAAAGATCTATGTCTGGGCATCCCCATTTCCTTGTTATCATGCTGAACACCTATGGATTTAGTTTCCGTTCGTGGGGATCCATGAGATTTCTGCTTAGTTCGTCTGCCAGTGTATTTTTTGTTCCTGGCAGAAATTGTGCCTGCAGAAATACTTGATAGGTCAGTGCTGTGTTCCACAAAGTCATGGCTTGTCTGCATAGGGGGTAGGAATGTGTCCCCCCTTGCTTGTTTATGTACCACATAACTGTGGTATTGTCTGTCTTTATTAGCAGTTGTCCTGGATGTAGTAGGTCCTTGAAAGCTGTCAGGGCATTCCGTACAGCTAGCATCTCTTTCTGATTGATGTGAAGATGCATTTGCTCCTTGGGCTACGTGCCCTGAATACATTTACCTGTCATATGTGCCCCCCAGGCATAATCCGATGCATCCATTGTGATGGTCTGCCTGGCTGTGGGTAAGGTGAAAGGCTGTCCATTGTTGTGGTGACAGGCCTGGGACCACCATCGAAACTCCTGTTGTAGGCAGGGAATTAAAGTTATGATCGTCTCCAGGCAGTGACAATGTTGAGTCCAAACACTTTTTAGATACCATTGTAGTTTCCTCATATGCAGTTTTGCAAATGGAATTAGTAGAATGCAGGATGCCATGAAGCCCAGGGCCTGCAGAATTTTTCTTGCAGGGAGCTGGGTTTTTGTTGCCATCATTTGAAAGTAATGAGTCAGTTGCCTTTGTCTGGGCAGTTGTATTTAAGCTTGCACCCAGGAATATTATCTCTTGAGAGGGCACTAGTTTTGATATCTTTTCGTTTACTGTGTACCCTAAGCAAATTAGTAATCTTTTTACAAATGCCAGATGCTTTAGAAGAATGCCCTTGCTCTCTGCTTGAATAAGGCAGTTGCATCCAAGCAGGGGTATATTTGAATTCATTTTTGTCTGCAAAATGCAATTACTGGTGCCAGGCATTTTGTGAAGACCCTGGGCACAGTAGATAAGCCAAAGGGCAGTGCAGAGAACTGGTAATGCATTGAGCCTGCTATGAATCTGAGGTATCTTCTGCAAGACTGTCTGATTGGGACATGCAGGTATGCCTCCTTGAGGTCCAAAGTAATTAGCCAAGCCTTCTTGCCCAGCATGGGTAGAAATTGCTGTAGTGTTAACATTTTGAATTTTGGAACATCCAGGAAAGTATTTAGGATTGACAGGTCCAGTATTGGTCTCCAGGCTTTGTCCTTTCTGGGTACTAAGAAAAGTCTTGAGTAAAATCCTTGTCCCTGTTCTTGCTGTGGAACTCTTTGAATAGCTCCCATGTCCGTAAGAGCAGCAATCTGTTTTTGCGCCTCTGCCCATCGGTTTTGTGGCAGGTTCGGCATACCCTTTGATTTTGGAAGCGTGTGAAAGTGGAACCTGTAACCTTGAGAAACAATATTCAGTACCCATTTGTCCTGGATGATTATGTGCCAATTTTTTGAGAAAAGTGCTAGCTTTCCCCTAGGGGTGCTGCCAAAAGGTAAGTGCTTGGCATCTGTAGAGGGAAGTCATTGGGATTGCTTCCTATAAGGTTGTGATTTGTCTTCCCCTCCTTTGGGGGTTGAAGCACCCCATTGTTTAGGTCTGTAGCAGCCTTGAAGCTGAGATCTGCCACTTGGGCGTCTGTATCTGCCTCTTTGTGGCCTGTCTGACACCGGAAAGGACCAATTTTTTGAAGGCCAGTTTCTGCTAAATCTAGGTGGTTGAACCTGTAAGAAATCCTTTACCGTCTGCATTGATTTTGCTTTATCCTCCATTTTCTTTAACACCTCTTCTGCCTTAACACCAAACAAAGTATCATGCTGTAGTGGAGCATCCAATAATTTTACTTTAACATGGTCAGGTAAACTTTGTTCTTTCAACCAAGCATGCCTTCGAATAACAGAGCCTGTAACTGCGGCTCTACAAGAAGCCTCTAATGAATCAAAACCACATTGCACAGTATGCTTTCCCACTTGTTCAGCTGCATGCAATAAATCCTGCATTTCCTTACTGTCAGGACTTTCTGAATTTGAAACCATTTTCTGTTTTAACAATGACATGAGGTACTGTTGATATTTAAGCATGTGAAACTGGCAATTTAAAGCCCTTATAGCTAAAGTAGCAGAAGTGTAAACTTTTTTCCCCCAGCTGTCCAGAGATCTGGAATCCCTATCCGAGGGGACAGGGTTTTTAGCAGTGGAAGCCTTAACCCCTTTAGGACCCTGAGAAATTGTTTCTGGATCTGCAGCAGGGTTTTTGTAAAGACATTTATGAGAGTCAGGGACCCTGTAGTACCTGTCTGGCTTGAGTGGTACAGGGGGTAAAGAATCAGGAGTCAGAATGGATTCAGAGAAAACAATATCAAGCACAGGGGGGGATAGCCAGGGGCCTGTGCTGAGGCAAAAAAATAAAGTCTCTGAGCCTTTTCTTGGATTCTGAATAATCCTGGCTCTCCCAATGGAAATGCTCCCTCATGGTGTGCAGGGTTTCCCCAAAAGAATAATCCTCAGGCGGAGAGGCTGAAGGTATAGACTCTTCTGCATCAGAGTCCTCATAGGGAGGGAGAGAATATCCCAGATCAGAAGAGGAATCAGAGGAAATAAAACCTGGTCAGAGGAATCATAGTCAGTGTCTTGCCTAGGCCTTTTGTCAGGAGGGGGATGGGAACCTCTGATTAAAGTAATTAGGTCTTCGGCCATTTTGAGCATCTGTTTCTTTGGCATGGATGACTGTTCAGGAGAATGCTGTACTTGTTTCCTTGCCTTTAATGGTGTTTTTGACTTTGCCTTGGCTGCTGTAGTGGGCTTAATTGTAAGCTGTGAAGGTCTGAAAACACCCTCAGAAGCCAATGCCTGCTCAGCGGCTCCGGACCCATCTGAAGGAATAGTTTCCATAGGCCCAATACCTTGAGTTTCCACAGGCTTCGGTGTCTCCACGTGGCTGTCAGTTACGGCCTGTGGCTCTGAGGTAGCAGGTGTCAGGGGCTGCGAAAGCGCCTCACTGAGAACCGGCGACTGGCCTTGAAGAGGCTTTGTCGTCGGTTTTGGACCTCGGATGCCTGTCCTTTTCTTTGTCTTTGCGTTTTTTATAAAGTCCGGTCGACGGTTGTTCCAATGGCATAATGTAATTAAACCTTTGGCCAAAATAATGTAAAGCAAAATCAAACCGACGTTTAATAGTGCTTTTATTGAATCTAGCACAAAACCGACAACTGGTAACGTCATGGTCAGGGTCTAGGCAAGGAATACAGTAAGAGTGAAAGTCCTTATGAGGTATTTGCTTCCCACAAAAAATACAATTATTAACTTTTACTGACATCGGTCTGGAGCAAGAAAAAGTTTCCCCAACGGGGTGCTTAGCTTTACTGAAGACTTCAGTTCTGAAACTCAAGTTCTAAAATCTCAGGAGTCGGTTGACCGGCACTTGCAAACTGCTTTTGCTTCGGGCACCGCGCGGCAAGAAAGACTGAAGAAAATGGCGTCGGTTGCATCTTTTATACCCCTGGCGCACTGACGTCAATGAAGAGGCGATAGCAACAGACGCCGGACCAAGACTTTGGAACTCGGGCCGACTGCGGGTAGCCTGCCAGCAGGATAACCCAAGTGTAATGACTGCAACAGTGAAACACGATGAACATCTATGTCTGGGCTCCCCCATTTCTCTGTTATCATGCTGAAGTCTTGTGGATTTAGTTTCCACTTGTGAGGATCCATAAGGTTTCTGCTTAAATAGTCTGCCAGAGTGTTTTGTTTTCCTGGCAGGAATTGAGCTTGAAGATCTATTTGGTAGGTCAAAGCTGTGTCCCACAGTGCCATGGCTAATCTGCAAAGGGGGTATGAGTGTGTGCCCCCTTGATTGTTTATATACCACATGACTGTGGTGTTGTCAGTCTTTATCAGTAGTTGTCTTGGATGAAGCAAGTCCTTTAAGGCTGTTAGGGCATTTTGAACAACTAGCATCTCTTTCTGGTTGATATGCAGATGCATTTGTTTTGGTGCCCATAAGCCCTGAATGCATCTTCCTGCCATGTGGGCCCCCCAAGCATAATCTGTTGCGTCTGTTGTTAAGGTTTGTCTGGCAGGGGGTAGAGTGAAGGGCAGTCCCATGTTTTTGTGACATGCCTTTGCACACCATAGAAACTCTTGTTGCAGGCAGAGAATGAGAAGAATCATTGTTTCCAGACTGTGTGAATGTTAAGTCCATAAACTTTTTAGGTACCATTGAAGTTTTCTCATATGCAGTCTTGCACATGGAATTAGTAGGATGCAGGATGCCATGAGGCCCAGAGCCTGCAGAATTTGTCTTGCAGAAGACTGGGTTTTTATTGCCATCAGTTTGAAGTAAGTAGTCAGTTGCTTTTGCTTGTCTGGCGTGAGGTAAGCCATCTGGGCAGTTGTATCTAAGCTTGCACCCAGGAATGTTATGTGTTGTGATTTCTTTTCGTTTATTGTGTACTCCAGGCATATTACAAGCCTTCTCGCAAACGCCAGGTGTCAAAGAAGAGTGTCCTTGTTCTCTGCTTGAATGAGACAGTCATCAAATTAAGGATATATTTGTATACTTCTTTGTCTGCAAAATGCAATTACTGATGCCAGGCACTTTGTAAAGACCCTGGGCGCAGTAGGTAAGCCAAAGGGCAGTGCAGAGAATTGGTAATGCATTAAGCCAGCCTTGAATCTGAGGTATCTTCTGCACGATTGTCTTATTGGGACATGCAGGCATGCCTCTTTTAGGTCTAAAGTCAGCAGCCAAGCATTCTTGCCCAGCATGGGAAGAAGCTGCTGCAAAGTCAGCATTTTGAATTTTGGAATGTCCAGGTATGTGTTCAAAATAGATAAATCCAGTATTGGCCATCAGGCCTTGTCCTTTCTGGGAACCAAGAACAGTCTTGAGTAAAAATGTTGTCCTTTTTCCTGTTCTGGTACTGTCTGAATGGCCCCCATATCCATGAGGGACATAACCGGTGTCTGTGCCTCTGCCCATTGATTTTTTGGCAGATCTGGCCAACCATTTGCCATTGGCAGATTGTGGAAATGGAATCTGCATCCCTGTGATACGATGTTTAGTACCCACTTGTCCTGGGTTATTAACTGCCAATTTTGAGCAAGAAGTGCTAATTTTCCCCCTATGGGTGTTGCCAAAAGTTAAGTGCTTGGTGTAGGCAGAGGGAAGTCATTGGGATTGCTTTCTGTAGGTTTGCACTTTATCTCCTCCAGATTTGGAGGTGGAAGCGCCCCATTGCTTTGACCTGTATGAATCTTGTGCCTGTTATCTGGAACCCTTAGGACATCTGGATCTGCCCCTTTGAGCTCTGTCTGACACACAAAAGGACCAATTTTTTTGTAGGCCAGTGTCTACTGAATCTTGGTGGATGCACTTGTAAGAAGTCTTTAACAGTTTGCATAGACTTAGCTTTGTCTTCCATTTTCTTTAGAACCTCTTCTGCCTTAATACCAAACAGAGAATCATGCTGTAAAGGTGCATCTAGCAATTTAGCTTTAACATGATCAGGCAAATTTTGTTCCTTTAACCAGGCATGCCTTCTAATCACAGATCCAGTAATTGTGGCCCTGCAGGAGGCCTCTAAGGAATCAAAACCACTGCATGCAATAATTCCTGCAATTCCTTATTTTCTGCACATTCTGAAATCAACATCATTTTCTGTTTCAGCAGTCCCATAACATGTTGTTAGTACTTAATTATATGAAATTGACAGTTTAAGGCCTTGACTGCCAAGGTTGTAGATGTATAAACCTTTTTTCCCCATCTGTCTAGTGCCCTTGAATCTCTGTCAGAAGGAGTGGGATTTTTTGCTGTTGAGGCCTTAACTCCGTTTGGACCCTGTGAAATAGTTTCTGGATCAGCAGCAGGGTTTCTAAATAAAAACTTATGTGAGTCAGGGACCCTGTAATATCTGTCAGGCTTACTGGGAGCCAGAGGTAAGGAGTCAGGGGACAAGCTTGACTCCGAAAACACATAATCCACAATGTCTAAAACAGGGGGGATGGCTAAAGGCTTGTGCTGAGGGAGGAGGAGAAAATCTCTGAGCCTCTTTTTTGATTCTGAGAAGTCTTGGCTCTCCCAGTGAAAATGCTCCCTCAAAGTATGCAAGGTTTCTCCAAACGAATAATCCTCGGGAGGAGATGCAGATGTAATAGACTCCTCAGCATCAGAATCCTCTTAGGGTGGTATAGACAATTCCTGATCAGAAGAAATAGAAACCTGATCTGAAGATTCATAATCAGTGTCTTGCCTAGGCCTCTTATCAGGAGGGGGATGGCTACTCCTGATCAAGGTAATAAGATCTTCAGCCATTTTGATCATCTGTTTTTTTAGGCATAGAGGCCTGTGTACGTGGCTCAAGTGTCGTTGTTTTAGTTTTAGAAGTTGCTTTTGTCTTTGGTTTTGCAGCTGTCAGTTTGACATACAAATGTTGAGGTCTGAATACACCCTCAGAAGTCGGTGCCTGCTCAACGGCTCCAGAACCATCCGACGGAGATACATCCGTCGGTCCAATACCTTGAGTATCTTGCGGCATGCCGGACTCCACATGGGTGTCGGTAGAGGCCTGCGACTTGAAGGTAGCAGGTACCAGAGGCTGCAAAAGTGCCTCACTGAGTATGGGTGAACTGGTGAATGGCTTAGGAGAAGCTTCGTCGTCGGTTTTGAATCTTGACTGCCTTTCTCTGTCCTTTTCTTTGCGTTTTTTATGTACTCCGGTAGTCGGAATGCTATCCGACGACATTTCCGGGTAGTTAAATCCGTTTCCAAAATACTTTGATGCAAAAATATACCAACGCTTAATAGTGCGTTGGTTAAATCTAGCACAAAACAGACAGCCAGGCACATTGTGATCAGGGCCTAGGCAAGGAATACAGTATAAATGGAAATCCTTATGAGGTATTTGCTTCTCACAAGTAATACAATTATTAACTTTTTCTGACATTGGTAAAAAGCAAGAAAAAAGTTTCCCCAACGGGGTACTTGGCTTTAGTGAAGACTTTGGTTCTGAAACTCAAAAGTACAGTTTTGTACCTACCATAAATGTAGATGTTCGAAGATCCACATTGCTGCAGTCCTTACTTATGGGTAGTCCGCTGTCCTCGGTCGGCCCGAATACCAAAGTATTAGGCTGACGTCGGTCATGGGCGCTCAGATCTGACATCAGAGCGTCAGGGTATAAAAGCGCATGACCGACGTCATATCCTCAGTCTTTTCTTGCCCCAGATGTCAGAAGGCCCTAAAAAGAAAGGCCACAGCCCAAAAACAGGATACCTCCCAAAAACATGCCCAACAACAACCATCACCCAAACCATATTACCATGCCAAACTACAGAGGGGAAGGAGGGAGGGTATTGGACTGCAGCAATGTGGATCTTCGAACATCTACATTTATGGTAGGTACAAAACTGTACTATGTTCTTCATCTCACATTGCTGCAGTCCTTACTTATGGGTAGAATCCCAAAGCAGAGGTAAAGGGAGGATGGCAAAATCATAAAGCATTAGGGGCTGCTAAAATGCCCTGTAATATTGCAGACGCAAATCCAGCCCTAGACTTAGAATAAAGAGGAAGGTGGTAATGCTTGGAAAAAAGTATGTACTGAACTCCAAGTGGCTGCTTCCAAAATATCTTTTGTAGCTACCCCCCTTAGAAAGGCAGTAGCTCTAGTGGAATGAGGTCTGATTCCAGCCGGAACCTCCTTACCATGATGGGAATAACAGAAAGAAATACAAAACCCAATCCATTTAGAAATAGTTTGTTTTGAAACAGGTTTCCCCTGAGAACCCAAAGCAAAAGAAACAAACAACTGCTGAGACTGCCTGAACCCCTTGGTTCTGCTCAAATAATAACGTAACTGTCTGTGAATATCCAAAGTATGCAAAATCTTCTCCCCTTTATTTTGGGGGTTTGCATAAAAAGTAGGCAAATGAATAGTTTGGTTCAAGGCCACACTAGAAACCACTTTAAGCATAAAGGAAGGATTAGTACGCAAAGATACCCTATCCTTACAAAAAATCAGGAAAGGTTCCACTGCCATAAGGGCCTGTAATTCAGAAACCCTTCTTGCAGAGGTAATGGCCAACAAAAAAGCAGTCTTCCATGATAAATACTTTAACTCGGCAGTAGCTGCAGGCTCAAAAGGTTGTAGAGTAAGTTTTTCCAACACAAAATTGAGATCCCAAGCAGGAGTAGGAGCTCTACGTGGGGGTCTTATGTTCTTTGCCCCTCTAAGAAATTGTTTAAACAAAGGATGGGAAAATAAAGGAGGGTCACAGTCATAGTGAGCCGAAATGGCTGCAGCATGAACCTTTATCGAGGAGAAAGACAAACCCTTGTCCAATAACTCAGTAAGATATTGAAGAGAAGCACTTAAATCAGGCTTGGAAACATCAAAGTCCTTCGCTTTGCTCCAAAGAAAAAATCTCCTCCATTTATCTGCGTAAACTTTCCTCGTACTAGGCCTTCTGGCCTCCAAAATAACATTCAAAACTTGTTGTGGAAGCTGAGACCCTCCAGGGTCTAAAACTGAATATGCCAGGCTGTGAGATGTAGAGACTGAATCCTGACATTGAGGAAGTGATTGCCCTCCTGAGACAAAAGATGCGGAATCAAAGGCAGAGGCCATGGAGGCTCCCGTACTAAACTCCTCAGTAGTGGGTACCAGTGCTGTCGAGGCCAATCCGGCGCTATCAGAATCATGGATGGCTTGTCTATTCTGGCCTTCAGGCGTACCTTGGGAATGAGAGGCAGAGGCGGAAAGGCATAGACATGAAGATTGCTCCAACTGAATGATAGAGCGTCCACCTTCCAAGCTGTGGGATGAAACATTTTTGTGCAAAACTTTGGCAACTGGAAATTTAGTGGAGAAGCGAACAGATCTATGTCTGGAGTCCCCCATAACACTGTCAACTTTTGAAACACATGAGGATCCAGTTTCCACTCGTGAGGATCCACAATTTGTCTGCTCAACACATCTGCTAAGGAGTTCTGTGCTCCTGGTAGAAACCTTGCCTGAAGATTGAGGTGTAAACTGAGAGCAGTCTCCCACAAGATCATCGCTTGCCTGCAAAGAGGGTACGAATGGGTTCCCCCTTGCTTGTTGATGTACCACATGACAGTAGTGTTGTCTGTTTGAATCAACACCTGTCCTGGGTGAAGTAAATCCCTGAAAGCCATCAATGCAAATTGAACTGCTAACATCTCCTTCAAGTTGATATGCAAATGTTGAAGTCTGACAGGCCACATGTCTTGCACCCATTTTCCATTGAGGTGTGCTCCCCAAGCCTTGTCCGAGGCATCTGTCGTTAGTATCGGACTCGCCTCTGGTCGGGTCACAGACAGTCCCTTGTTTAGGTGACATTCCTGAGCCCACCACAAAAATTCTTTCTGAATGCAAGGTATTATCGGAATGACAGTGTCTAGATCTTGGCAGTGTTGTGTCCATATACATTTTTGAGATACCATTGAAGCTTCCTCATATGCAGTTTGGCATTGGGAAGCACCAGAATACAAGATGCCATGAACCCCAAGGCTTGAAGGACTGTCCTTGCTGTCAGCCTGGACTGTAGAGACATTTGATGGAAATAAAGAGAAAGGCTTCTTTGTTTGTCCGGGGTCAAAAAGGCCATCTGGGAAGCTGTATTCAGTCTCACACCCAGAAAGCACATGTCCTGAGAGGGTACTAGACTGGACTTTGTTTCGTTCACAGAATACCCTAGGCATCTTAACACTACCATCACATACTGAAGATGATGATGAAGTTCGTCTTTGTGTTGTGCAATAATCAGGCAATCGTCCAAATAAGGATAAATCTGTATTCCTCTTAACCTGAAAAAGGCAATCACTGGAGCCAGAACCTTTGTGAACACTCTGGGCAGTAGATAAGCCAAAGGGCAATGCAGAGAACTGATAATGTAAATTTCCAGCCAAACGCAGGTACCTCCTGCAACTGGGCCTGATAGGAACATGAAGATAAGCCTCTTTGAGATCCAGAGTTACCATCCAGTGATCTTTTCCCAACAGAGGTAAAAGCTGTTGTAACGTCAGCATTTTGAACTTTGGAATGTCCAGATAAGTGTTGAGGATAGATAAATCCAAAATTGGTCTCCACGTGTTCCCTTTCTTTGGTACTAGAAACAGGCGAGAATAAAATCCTAGTCCCACTTCTGACTGAGGAACTGGCTGTATAGCTCCTATTTGAAGAAGCAAAGAAATCTGCTTGTGAGCCTCTATCCTTTGCCGAGGAGGAACATCTGGCATGCCTTTGAAAGGAGGCAATGTATGGAAATAAAACTTGTAGCCTCGGTTTATAATGTCCAATACCCATTTGTCCTGGGTGACTAAAAGCCAGTTTTGCTTGAAGAGTGCTAACTTTCCTCCCAAAGGAGCTGCCAGGCAAGAAGAATCTGGCAGCTGAAAATGCAGGTCATTGGGCCTGTTTACGAAAGGACTGGCCCCTGCCCTCACCTGCAGATTGTGCAGGCGAACTCCAAGTTCTAGGCCTGAATGTACTGTGAGCTCTGCCCTGCCACGTCTAGATCTACCCCTAGATTGAGAATCAGAAGAAGGGTAGGTCCACCCCTTAGTAGGCCAATTCCTACTAAACTTTGGAGGTTGTACCTGCAAAATCTTTAACAGTCTGCATAGACTTAGCCTTGTCTTCCATTTTCTTCAAAACCGACTCCACAGGAGGACCAAACAAAACTTCAGACTGTAAAGGGCATCCAGAATTCTAGTTTTAACATGCTCGACAAATTCTGATCCTTAAGCCAGGCGTGCCTCACGAAGAACTGAACCAGTGGCAGCCACCCTAGAAGAGGCCTGTACAGCATCAAAACCACATTGCAAAGAATGCTTACCCACCTGTTCAGAGACATGTACTAAATCCTGCAATTCTTTACACTCTATACCCTCTGCCAAAGCATCCACTTTAGATTTTAGCTGAGAAAGGAGGAAATTCTGATACTTCAACATATGAAACTGGCAATTCAAAGCCCTCATTGCTAAAGTAGAAGAGGTATACACCTTCTTACCCCATCTATCCAAAGCTCTAGCTTCCTTATCTAGAGGAACCGGATTCTTTACAACAGAGGCTCTAACACCCTTAGGCCCCTGACTAATAGTTTCTGGGTCCGCCCTAGGACTCTTATACAGATATTTATGAGCCTCAGGCACCCTGTAATATCTGTCCGGTTTAACTGGCGCAGGAAGCAAAGAATCTGGATTAAGGGAAGCCTCCGAGAAAACATCTTGAACAACATCCAAAACAGGAGGTATAGCCAAGGGTCTATGCTGTGGTAAAAACAAGAATTCCCTAAGCCTCTTCTGTGAATCAGAGAAATCCTGTCCTTCCCACTTAAAATGCTCCCTCATGGAATGCAGAGTTTCTGAAAATGAAAAATCCTCTGGAGGAGAAGCAGAAGGAGTGGAATCTTCTGCATCAGAATCCGAATAAGGATGAAAATCTAGAATATCTTCAGCAGAAGACTCTGAGTCATCTGAGGCCTGATCCAAACTTTCCAACTCTGGCTCCACCCTAGGCCTCTTATCAGGAGGGGGCATAGAACCTCTAATTAAAGTAATCAAATCTTCTGCCATTTTAAGCATGTGCTTTTTAGGCACAGACCCTGAAGTACCTGAAGGGACACCAGAGGAAGGCAAAACAGACCTGCCCTTAGAAGAAGCCTTAGAAATAGAAGCAGAAGGCCTAACCACCTTAGGCATAGAAGGGAGAACAGTAACTTGAGAGGCCCCTTCAGCCTGACCTGACTCCTGGGAGGCCACATCCTGCAAAATTAGAAGTTATGTACTCACCATAACGTTCCATCTGAGTAGGTGTATTCATTTGTCTGCAACCTGTGGGTTATGGATCCGATATCGGATCCAGTTTCCAGCTATGGATCCAAGCTCTCAGCTCCTCCCCTCACCCATAATGCCCTGCTCTACCCTCATGACCTCAGATCGAGTTTGCCAAAGCAACAATACCCTCAAAAGGGTAACCAGTAATATGCAGGAAACTGAAAGGCCAAATGAATACACCTACTCAGATGGAACGTTATGGTGAGTACATAACTTCTAAATCTGAAGTAGGATATTCATTTGTCCCAGCTACCTGAATCTTGGGCCATCATGGAAGGATATTCCGGAGCACCGCCGAGCCAAAGGATGCTCTACCCCTGGATGCAAGATCCAACTTATAGTGAGAAATAAATGTATGAGACGCCCATGTAGCTGCTGCACAAATATCATCCAGAGGAAAGCCAATAAAATGCACTGTGAAATCCAGCGGGACAGAGAAACAAATTGAATTTTGCAAAGGAAATAAACAGCTGGTCGGATTGCCTATGACCAGCTGTCCTGTTGAGATAAAATCTTAGTTGCCTGTGAACATCTAGTGAGTGTAGCCTATATTCACCTTTGTTTTCATACTTAGGAAGAAAACAGGAGGTTAATAGATTGATTGATGTTTGCTTTAGGAAGGAAGGACGGGTTGGTCCTGAGGGAGACACGGTCCGATAAAACCAAGTAAGGAGGTTTAGCTGATAAAGCTTGAAGTTCAGAAACTCTCTTGGCAGATGTAATGGCTACCAAAAGGCTGTCTTGTAAGACAAGAATTTGAGGTCCACTGTAGCCGCTGGCGAAAAGGGGCGGTCAAAGGCCTGTAGGACCAGAGAAAGGTCCCAAGGAGGAACTGCTTGCTTATAGGGGGCCTGAGAAGGAAAGTACCTTTAAGAAAGGTTTTGCACAATTTGGCTGACATAAGAGGATTAGTCTCTTGACCAATGTGATAGTGAGAGATTGCCGCCAGTTGAACTTTGACTGTGGAACTGCTGGCACCATCATTAAAGAGGTTAGAAAATCAAGCACTACGGGAGAGGAACCGTGAAGGGATCTAGGCTTCCATTTGCTTCGTAAACCTTTTAGTGGCTGGTTTATGAGCGAGTCCTTATCAAGAGTGGAACTGGAGCAAGGAGGAATGCAGGATGGATGGGATATCAGATCCGATGGGATCTAGAATCCAAGGAGGATTCACCGAGTGAGACCTTAGGAAGGGGAACCAGATCTGTCGAGGCCAGAATGGAGCAATGAGAATCATTCTGCAACCCACCGAGAGGCTTTCTGAAGAACTTGCAGCATCAGAGGCAAGGGTGGATAGGCATACAGAAGACCGGGTGTACAAGCATGCACCAGAGCTTGGGGTACCTCCGGAGGAGGTATCAGAGCCAAAAACTGTCGACTTGGTGTTTGAGGGAGAGGCAAAAGATCGCATGAAGGGTTCCCCACTGTGCGAAATATGCGTCTCCGCCTTGACAATTGAGAGACCACTGGTAAGGGGTCAGAATGGTGCGACTGAGCTTGTCCGCTAGGATGTTGGACCGACCCGATGTGCTGCTATAAGTGAAAGCAGGTGTGAGATTGCCCATTCCCAAACTCTCATGGCCTCTCGACAAAGAGGGTAAGACCTTGTTTTGTTGATGTACCAGACAACAGACATATTGTCCGACTGAATCGCAATTGTTCCCAAGGGAAGAAAGTCCTGAAGTGCTAGCAACGCTAAGAGCACAGCTCTCATCTCTAGAACATTGATATGCAGGACTGTCCGGCCCATAAGTGCCCCCACCCGAGGAGGGGGCGTCCGTGGTCACCGTGGCGAGGGAGATCCGGGGATTGGAGCCACCACAAGAGGGACAAGCCTTGCTGATCGCTATGGGATGATACATGGGAAGAGCAAGGTAAGACCACTGTACTAAGAGCTCCACTGTAGAATGCGATATTGAGCCTGGCAAGAGGAAGAAGAGCTATCGACGAAGCCATGGACCCTAGAGCCCTCAGGACCAACTCCGCTGGAACAGAACTTGAATGGAGAATGGCCCGCACCTGGAGCTGCAGATTCAGAATCCTGTCCGCAGTAAGGAAGGCTCAACTCCTTGTGTCTAGTCTGGCCCCTATGAAATCTAAGAGCTGAGTGGGTGCCAGGTTGGACTTTTGTATTTATTGTGATGCCCAGAAATGGAGCAAGATGGAGAAAGGAGTCTCACGCCCGAGAAGTAGATGCCTTGTTAGGAGCCAGTCGTCCAGGTAGGGAAAGACCTGCACCCCTGAAGCCTCAGGTGGGCCGCTACCACTGCTAGTACTTTGGTAAACACCCTGGGGCTGTGGTGAGACCAAAGGGAAGGACCCGAACTGGTAGTGACTGGCTCCCAGCCGAAGCGGAGAAACCTCCTGTCCATTAGGATGTGGTAGTACGCTGGCGTTGAGATCTATCGAGCACATCCAGTGGCATTCTCCCAGAAGGGGAGAATAGATTGTAGAGTGACCATTCGGATGAATTTTCTTTGGGGACTGCCAGATTCAGGAGAGAGAGGTCTAGGATTGGTCTTAGTTCCCTTTGGCACTAAAAGAACCTGGAGTAGAACCCTGATCCGATCTGGTCTGGGGAACGGGCTGGATGGCTCTTTCTCTAGCAGATGGCCAATTTCTGCTAAAAGGCCCCTTTGACCGGGTGGTACGCCTGGGAGGGACTGCATCTTTGGAAGGTGAAGGAAAGGAATGTGATATCCCTGGATATGATTTGGAGAATGTTATGGACTCCCATGCCGCTAGGTGCCCAGCGCGCCCCGACTGCCTCCAGAGTAAGGTTCCTGACCCAAGTTTGGGAGCCCCTCTGCCTCTAGGGCCCTTGTCCTCCTCTGCCACGGAAGGACTGGTTGTCCGGAGCAGGCTGGGACTGCTGCGACTTCGGAACCACATCTTCTTCTGACCCTTTTGGTTCCTAGAATAGGGCCTCTGGGGTGCAGAGAAGTGATTCCCGGCAGACAGCGTCTTGCCAAACAGAGCAGAACCATCAAAGGGGCTGTCGCTAGCGACTTGAAGGGCTCAGAGAACAGGAGCCAGGCCTGACGCCAGCACCAGTCCTGTCCCCCTCCGTAGCATGGGAGAGTAGCCGTGACAGAAGTAGACTGACCTTAGAGTGGCCATTTTGGTGGAGTGCAGAGCTCTGTCCTCCTCCGAAATGGACTCAATAAGGTCTCGCTGCATCCGAATAACGTGCCAAATAGTTCAGCGCCTCACCAAAAGGTCGCCGAACTGAACATCCGCTTGTCCATCATGGTGGACTGAGGACTCTCCTGAGCCAGTTCCCTCTTTGCCCGCCATCAACATGGCATCTACAGGAGGCCCCTTACTCCAATGGGTCCTGTCAGAGGGGCTAAGGATTTTGTCAGGTCTTTTGGGAATTGGCTCCACGGTGTCCGGTTCCTTCCACGCCCTGGTGGTGGTCCACCAGGGGTCGGCAGGGGGACACCCAAGAGGTAGACGGGCCCGCTTCAATGCCTCCAAGAACACGGACAGGAAGACTTGGGGCAGACCACCCCTGATACGGAGTATTTCCATGATGTCTGGAGACATCCTCGGGGTGACCGTGGGGAGCCTTCCCTTCCTCCAAGTCCGTGTCTTCAGTGAGAGACTCAGGGAGTCTATGGGGGCTGTCAGAAGAGTCCTCGCAGCAGCCATTTGCTCCATAGGAGCAACTTGGGGCACAGAAACGGGCTGTCCCAGGGCGGATGGTGGAAGCCTGGCCCAGTGCAGAGGGAGCCGGGACGGAGGCGGCGAAGTGGGTCCGGAGAGCGCCGGCCTCGACACAGAGCACTGATCCCCGGATCCGGCTCGGATCCAGGCGAAAGGGTGTTGAGCTCCCCGAGGGGGGGGACACTCCCATCTGCATCTGGGCCTGGATGAACCTTCGCATCATCCGTCCAGATCAGCATCCGAAAGGTGGGTAGATAGGCTACCGAGGTAGGCCTGGAATGCCTCCTCGATAGCTCGCGGAGATCGGCCCTCCTCCTCAGGACCCGTGAGAAGCACACAGGTGACCTCCTGTCCTGAAGCGGAGTTTGAGTCCCAGGAGCAGGAGGTGCTACAGGGGAACAGCTGCAGCAGAGTCCCCGAAGGCGGCGAGGAGCCTCGTCCCCGCGGCGTCCCGGACCCGCAGCAGGACCAGCTTGGACCTCCGCCCTCAGTGCCCTGGGGTTGAACCCTGCACAAATGGAACAGCCAGATGTGAGGTGCTCAACCCCAAGACATCTTAACACAACGAGGTGGCCATCAGGAGAGCTTATGGCCACACTGGGAAAAGAATGACTTAGGCTGGTCAGCCATAGTCAAAACTTCCCCAAAAGTTACAGAAGTAACTTAACAAAACTAAAACAAGCACACAGGCCTCACACACACGGAATAAAAATACTACTGTAAATTAAAATTAAACTAAAAACAGTCAATACACAAAGGAACCTACAACTTTCACACAAAAGTTTAAAGAAGGCAAAAATTTCTATTTTTAACAAGAAAATACCACTTAGCTGAGAGCTAAAGACACCACATCCAGTTACCAGCGGCAAACAAGATCTGAGGTCATGAGGGTAGAGCAGGGCATTATGGGTGAGGGAGGAGCTGAGAGCTTGGATCCGATATCGGATCCATAACCCACAGGTTGCAGACAAATGAATATCCTACTTCAGATTCAAAGTTTCCCCCTGAGTCTCAACAGAAACTTCAGCCGGATCCACCTGTTCCCCTGTAGCTTCTAATGGACCGGCGTCCGAAACGGACGAACCAACCTGTCTAGGTTTCAAGGATTTGTCTTTGCGCTTCTTCGTGGAAGCGGACGTCGGAGGATCCGACGGCATATTATAATTACACCGCTTACCAAAGACTAACCTAGCACAATCTAACCTTCTTTATAGTGCGCTTATTAAACCTAGCACAAAACCGACACCCGACTACGTCGTGGTCCGGTCCCAAACAAGGAATGCAAAGAGAGTGATAATCCCTATGCGGTGTTTCCCACAAGAAATACAATTATTCACTTTTTCTGACATCCGGTAATTAACTGAGGCAAGAAAAAACAAAATATTCCCCAACGGGGTACTTAGCCCAACTTGGTTTCGGTCTGAAACTCGGAATTCAAAAATTTCAGAACGCCGAACGGCACTTGCAACGCTGCTTCTGCATCGGACCATGCGGCAAAAAAGACTGAGGATATGACGTCGGTCATGCGCTTTTATACCCTGACGCTCTGATGTCAGATCTGAGCGCCCATGACCGACGTCAGCCTAATACTTTGGTATTCGGGCCGACCGAGGACAGCGGACTACCCATAAGTAAGGACTGCAGCAATGTGAGATGAAGAACATCTGAACATTTTCAGTAGTCGGACGACCGGCACATGTGAAAATGCTTCCACTTCGGGCACCGCGCGGGGCAAGAATGACTAAAGAAAATAGCGCTGGCTGCATGTTTTATACCCCTGACAACCTGATGTTGTGAAAGAGAAGACAGCAACCGATGCAGGACCCAAGACTTTGGAATTCAGGCCAACGGAGGGCAACCTGCCAGCAGATTACCCAAATGTAATGACTGCAACAGTGAAACATGAAGAACATCGTTATGATGAGTACATAACTTCTTTATCTGAAGTAGTTAACTTCATTTTATCTGCAACCTGTGGGACAGAGTCCCAGGCTACTCAACAAATCTTGGGAGGCCCTCATGGAAGGATATTCCTGAGCACCGCAGAGCTAAAGGATGCTCTCTCTCTGGAAATCAGATCTAACTTGTAATGGGAGATGAAAGTATGAGAATTTGCCCAAGTTGCTGCTGCGCAAATGTCATCCAAAGGAACCTTAGACCAAAAAGCAGTGAGCTTTAATCAGACCAGGAGGAGATAACCCCTTGGTTTCATAAATGTGTAGAATGAAAAGAGTGATCCATCTGGCTAAAGAAACCTTGGACATGGCCTTGCCCAGACGATGCTTGGAAAATGAGACAAATAACTGATTGGACTTTCGGAAGGGTTATGCTCTATGAAGGTAGAAATGAAGTTGTCTATGAACATCTAACAACTGAAGTTTATATTCTCCTTTGTTCTGAAAATTTGGAAAGAAAACAGGAAGATTAATTGTTTGGTTTATGTTTGATTGAGATGCTACTTTGGGTAAAAATGAAGGATTTTTATGGAGAGAGACCCTGTCTTTATGGAAGACCACATAAGGAGGCACGGCACACAAAACCTGCAGCTCAGAGACCCTCTTAGCTGACATAATAGCCACTAGGAAGGCTGTCTTCCAAGACAAAAACTTCAGATCCACTGATGCAGCAGGTTCAAAAGGAGGAGATACTAATGACTGAAGAACCAAAGTGAGATCCCCAGGAGGAACCGAATCTTTGATGGGAGGGCGCAGAAGGAAGGTGCCTTTTAAAATGGCTTTACACAGCCTAGAAGAGGCAAGTGCAATCTTATTCTCACCTGCATGAAAATTAGAAATGGCTGCCAGCTGTACTTACACCGTGGAGGAGCTAGCTCCTTGCTAAAAAATACTAGTTAAGAATTTCAACACTGCTGGAATAGGGGCTGTAAAAGGATCCACGTTTCTCTGAGCGGCCCAGATAGAGAAACGTCTCCATTTACTGTGATAGACCTTCCTAGTGGAATCTTTAAGAGAAGCCACTAGTATAAATTTTACAGGAGATGAAAGACCGGGAGTCCTGACAATCAAGGGAACTGGAGCAGCCAAGCTGTCAGCTTTAGACTGTCCAGATTGGGAGGTTAAGCACCTGAAGAATGAGAGATTAAATACGGACATGGATCCAGAATCCACTGAGGCGCTAGAAGGTGAGACCAAAGGAAAGGGAACCAAACTTGACAAGGCCAGAATGGGGCAATGAGGATCACTATGCACCCCAGTCAACAGGCTTTCTGAAGAAACTTTAGAATGAGTGGTAACGGTGGGTAAGCATACAGTAATCCGGGGGGACAAACTTGGACTAGAGCATCTCTGAGTGCATCCCCTGGTGAGGGAATTAGAGCAAAGAACTCGTTGCACTTCATGTTGGAAGGAGATGCGAAGAGATCACTGTAAGGCTGTCCCCATGCAAGGAATATCTCCTCCGCTACAGACTGTTTCAGAGACCAATCGTACGGCATCAAAATAGCCCGACTCACTCTGTCTGCTAAAATGTTGGAGCATCTCAGGATGTGCGTTGCAATCAGAAACCAATAGGTGGAAATCGCCCACTCACACACTCTCATGGCCTCGCGACACAGAGGATAAGATCTGGTTCCCCCCTGCTTGTTGATATACCAGACAACCGGCATGTCTGACTGAATTGCAATCAAACCCCGAGGAAGGACAGTGTGGAAGGCTTTCAAAGCTAAAAACACTGCTCTCATCTCTAGAACATTTATGTGCAACTTGGTCTCTATCTGGGGCCACGTGCCTTGAACTGTCCTTCCCAGTGTCCCCCCCACCCAAGTTGGGAGGCGTCCATGGTCACTGTGGCTTGGGCTGGAGATGACACAAAAGAGCGTCCCACTGAAACCTCTGGTAAAAGGAGCCATCAAAGGAGAGAAGTCCTGCAGGTGTGACTGATCCTTACTGGAAAATCCATGGGCAGATCTAGCCAAGACCAATGGACAGCTACAGTCCACTGAAGGACCCGCATATGAAGGAGTGTGCAAGGGAGAATAGAAATCAAGGCAGCCATGGAGCCCAAGGCCCGAAGCACATCGCTCGCCTTTGGAAATTTGAGGTTCACGATTAGAGTGATGTGATACCGGAGGTGTGAGATCCTGTCTGGTGTTAAGAAAACTTTTTTAACTGCAAAGTGTCTAGCCATGCCCCAATGAAGTCTAGAACTTGTACTGGTTGCAAAAGGGATTTGTGAGCATTGACTGTAATCCCCAGCCGATCTGCCAAAAGAAGAAAGTAGTCTCGGGCCAGACAGAGAAGACGCTTGGTGGACGCAGTGAAGAGCCAGTCGTCTAGGTAAGAAAATAGCTGAATTCCCTGAAGCCTCAGGTGAGCTGCTACTACTGCCATTACCTTGGTGAACACCATGGGGGCTGTGGTGAGACCAAAGGGTACAGCTCTAAACTGGAAGTGTCTGGCTCCCCGTCGGAAGCGAAGAAACCTCCTGGATCTTCTGTGGATCTTGATATGGTAATAAGCATCCTGGAGGTCTAACTAACGCATTCAGTTGCACTCTCGGAGATGAGGTAGAATGGACTGTAGGATGACCATCCGGAACTTTTGTTTGGCAACAGGCAGGTTCAAGGTTGACAGGTCCAAAATGGGCCTGAGGTCCCCCAACTTTTTTGCCACTAAAAAGAACCTGGAGTAAATGCCTACTCCGGAATGGTCGAGGGGGACCGGTTCGATGGCTTGTTTGTGAAGCAGCTTTGAACTCTCTCAAGCTGCGGCCTCCCTGTGAGTGGGTGGTACATCCGGGAGGCGTCTTGTAGCACTTGGCGGGACAACAAACGGGATAGTGTAGCCTCTGGATATTATTTGCAACATCCAACTATCTACAGTTATGGACTCCCATGCCATTGGGTGCAATGATAATCTCCCCCAACTGCCTCCAGAGTAGGACAGTGAGGCAACCCCTCAGGGCTGCTGAGTGGGCCTGTTAGGAAAACGTTCCCTAGACCCGAAGTTCCTGGGACCCCCTCTACCTCTGGGTCGGCGTCAATCCTGTCCCCCTCTGCCTTTGGGGGAAGAGTGGCCTTGAAACTTCCGGGAAAACTGTGATTTCCAGAACCACATCTTCTTTTGCCCTCTTTAGTTCCTAGAAAAGCACCGCTGAGGACTAGAGAAGAAGATCCAGATGGCAGACAAAGTCTTCCCATCTTTTTCGCTCTGGACAAGAGTGTCACATACTATCTTCCCAAAAAGGGAAGAATCGTCATAGGGAGCATTAGTAAATGACGCCTTGAAAGAGTCTGCAAACTGACACAACCTGAGCCAGGCGTGACGCCTCATGCCTATGCCTGTCCCAGCCGCCCTAGCTGCTCCTTCCGTGGCATGGGAAAGGAGATGCATGCATGTGTTTGATACCAACTTCAGAGTTGACATTTTCACAGAGAATAGTTGTTTGTCCTGCTGCGATAAAGACTCTGGGGGAGACTCAACGAATTCCGAAACAAGGTCTTGCTGCAGCCATATCTCATGTGCCAAATAGTACAGCACACGGATGGAAAAGGTCGCTGACGAATAAACGCGCTTCCCAAACCTATCCACCGACCTGGACTCCTTGTCCGGAGGGTGGACTGAGGAACTCTCTTGCGCCAGTTCCTTCTTGATGGCTGCTGCGACCACCGTAGCGTCAGTGGGGACTCCTTTAGTCCAAGGTTGTCTATCGGTGGGAGGAGAAAGAATCTTGTCAGGGCATTTGGGGATGGGCTGTACGGTGTCAGGCTCCTTCCAAGCCCATGTGGTGGATAAGGTCCATCAAGGGGGTCCGCTGGCAGGGACACTCAGGAAGTAGATGGGCCCGTGCCAAAGGCCTCCAGGAACACAAACTTATACGCAGAAGGTTTTGGGGCTGACCAACCTTCCCTATGGCGGAGGATCTCCATAATGTCTCCGAAGGAGACAGCTTCAGGTGGTGACCTGGGGGAACCTTCTCCATCTAAATCCGTGTCCGTGGTGAGGGACTCAGGGGATTCCAAGTGCCTCCTTTTGCACTTGGGCTTATGGGGGCCCTCTTCAGTGGGATTCTCTGAAGAGGACTCCTGAGCCGGAGGGGGTTCCTCAAGGGGAATAGCCTGGGGCTCCTCTGGCATGGGCTGTCCCTGAGACAGGATGAAGGAAGTCGTCGCCAAATCCAGTGGAGTCTGGGTGGAATCCGAGGAAATGGGCTGAGGTCTCATTCCCTGGGAGAAAACTCTCTCCACCACTTCAAACGCCGAAGGAGAGCGTACCTCCCTGGCACACAGCAAGGAAGAAGCTCTCCCCGGGTCCGAAGCAGGGATCGGAGCCAAAGTGAGGGTAGCCTGAGGTCCAAGGGAATGGTTCAGATCCGAAAAGGTCAGAGCCGAAGATGAATCCATTCCCTCGGGTCTGACTCCCTGTCCACGGCGACTCGGCTCTGTCGAGAAATGAAGTGAGCGGAGCCTGGGAAAAGCTGGCCTCAAAGTCTTGGATGGTGGAGTATGGAAAGATTCCCTGTCCGGGGACCTCTTGCGAGACCTATCCATCTTCCTCTCTATCTCCTTGTGCCTTTTGCTGTACTTTTCTTTTTCTCTCTCTCTCTCGCTTTATCTTTTTCTTTATCTTTGTCTGTCTCCCCCAACACCAGAACAAGTGGGAGTTTGAGTCCCTGTCTGAGTGGGTGGTTGGGCGGGAGTACCTGAGACCAAGGCCATGGCAGAATCCAGCATGGGTAAGACCCTTGCCAACTAACTTGGCCTTCCTGTTCTTGAGGGCCCTCGGGTTAAAGCCTGCACAGTTGATCGCTGTGTTGATAAATGGGGCACTCCCAAACATATTACACACAGAGTGTGACCATCAGCCGGTGAGAGCTTATGGCCTCACTCTGTGCATTTTCTGAAAACCGACTTAGGCTGCTCAGCCAAAGTCTAACACTAATCGCCACTCCCTAAAGATACACACACACTAACACATGCTGAAGGGAGGTGGGCCTAAAACTACTTTCAAGAATAACAATTTTTTTTTTTTTTTTTAAGCTATCCCGATGAACAGTGTACACTAAAGGGGAGAGGAAGGGAAAACTTACTACCACTTGCACACAAAAACAGAATGAACGTACTTACTTATCCCTGAAGCTCAGAGCAAAGGAGATCACGATGCTTACTATGGCGCAGCAAATGAGATCTGAGGGAAGATAGGAGATGGTGGTGTATTATGGGTAGGGGGAGGAGCGCGAAGCTTGGAGCAGATGCGAGAAAAAAAGTTGCCGGCTCGGATCAGATATGGATCCATATACCCACAGGTTGCAGATATAATTAAGTTAACTACTTCAGATAAATCAGTATTCTTCTAAAGGTACACCAAAACAAGATATAAAGTCACACAGACTAGTGTTCAACAAGTCCAAAAACCACAAGAACTTTAACTCTTGAAACAACTGCCTCTAAGACACTAACTTAATCTAATTATTAATAGCTAGAACACACGTTTATAGGCTATAAACTACTAACTACCTGGTAAAAACACTTCATTGCACTAACACTATTAATACAGCCCTTAAATAAAAACAAATGGGCTCTATAATACTAACTAGAGTTTAACTGCTAAAGCTGAAGAAATACACACTAAAAGGCTATAAACATTTGTTAAAACACACTTCTAAACTACTAACAATCTACTAAGGCACACCAAAAAAAGGGAAGGGAATAACAAAGGCCAACAAGGCTATAAAAAGCAGTATACAAAGTTAAACTACACACTAATACAAATATTTAAGGTTATAAACTGCAAGAAAAAATATTAATACATTTTTCAACACTGGCCCGAGTTGTGAGGAAACCTCCAATCTGTTACAGAGGCAAACTAGATCAGAGGTAACTCAAGGTGCATCATGGGACAGGGACTTGGCTTCAAGCTCTCTGAAGACCTCAAGCTTTGTAGTTGTCCGACTCGGAGCACAGGATCGGCTCCGAACACATCTGTAAGAATGAACGGCGAGACTGAAAACCAAAAACCCGAGATGTGAAGGATTTCTAAGTATGAAGAACTCCTGCAGCAACCACAAACTGATCAAGACTTGACACATGAATGGTTAACAGGTCAACTGAAACCAAAGATGAAAGTTACTGGCAGCTCAAGACAGAGGACAACATACAAGTTGGTTTACAAAACTGACAAAAAAGTGGAAAATGCAGGTTTTTGAAATAAAGAGCTAGAAACAGTTGCACTTTTTGTTGCTGGATCCAATATACTCATGTATGCTTGAAAGGCACAACACTGTGGCAAGACTTATGTACTGGGTACTTTGCAAACCCTGCAACTTACAGGTAGCTTAGAAGCACTGGAACATTAAATACACAATTACTGAAACCTATGAAACTGTGATCACAAGGGCTCAGCCAATACCAACAGCTAATAAAGCGGACAGAAGTCAAGACAGAGAAATAAAAAAATGAAAAACTAGCATTAAAAACCAGTATGAGATTGCTCAAGAGAGCAACTTCAAAAATGGCAACATTAAAGGACACAGCAAGCAGACAAAACCTTAGATTTTCTGCTGTACCAAAGAAACTGGAAGGAACACTATATTAGTTTTATGAAAGTTAATAAGAAATGAATGCAACTATACCGCTGAATGGATCTCCCATCAAACACAGGAAGCAAATGGAAAAAACATTGATGAATTAATGAATTTTTGTTGCTGCAACATGAACTTTAATTGATTAATTGATTGTTAGAAGGCTTTTCCCGCTCACTGCTGTATTTAAGAACTTTGCATTTTGTTTATTGTCATCTGATGAAGCGTAGGGCACACTACGCGAAAGCGCTTATCTTTTTTACATTTCTATGTGTTGCTGAATCATTAAATGCTTTTGAATTTTACTTGGAATTCGTGAGTTTTTTGGAAGATATCGTGGCTAGATCTCCCGTTCATGTTTTTTCCAGTTTTATGAAAGTACAAGAAAGAAAATGGACTACTATTCCACAGCACAATTTGTTAACTGAAATGACATTTATTTTTTGCATGCTCCAAACCTGGCCAAGAGAAAGCAGCCAAGACCTGTATTATTAAATATGCAATCATACCAACAGAAAGAGGTGATCCAGACTAAACTGTGGCAGAAGGGCGAAGTATAAAAATGGGAAACTGTTTATGGAAAATGATAATTCTCTGTATACCAAGAGAAAAACGCATTTATCCTGGCAATCACAGAAAGCCGAGACGCAGGTGTGAGAATTAAGCTACTGTATCCAGCTGTCTTCACAGTATTTACTTCCTGGAGGTTCAAAGTCATTTTTGATGCAGAACAGGCTGAGGAGGAGATGAAAACAATGTGGAACAAAATGCGAGCCATCAAACAGAAAGGGACTCTGCATCTCATTCTAATAATAAAGCCCATATAGAAACTTTGCTAGTGAAACCTTTCCAATGTTCCAAAGGAAAATGCTTGAGACGCAGAAAAAAAGCACAGGAGTTGACTAGAAGAATCAAGAGTACCTTATACTTGAACAGAGTCTAGAGTAAGGAGGTGGACATTAACAGTAAGATGACCAGCAACACTGAAATTAGTGAATAATGTGAGATGATAAAGCATCAAATCATATTTCTGAGGTATGACTTTGCAAGAAAAGGTGGCTGAGAAACTCTGGACTTTTGTTGACTCTGCTACGGGACTGAAAGGCATATACCATACTTCCTGTCACTGTTTGGAAGGACACCAAAGGGGAAAACAATAAAAAATTTTTGTTCAACAGTATTTGTATAAAACATTTCACGATATAAACTGCATTTTATACAGTAAAACATTTTCAGCGATTGTTTTATGTGGTAAAGAACAAACACTTTTCTTTCTTTTTTAGTGTTAAGAAAGCAATACAATGTTAAAAGAGAAAAGGCTGGACAAAAGTTAATATATAGTAATCTTCACAAAAATTAAGGGGTGCATATAACACAAAAGATGGAAATAGGCATTTAAAAAAAGCTGACATAAAAAGAAGTTATGTACTCACCATAACGTTCCATCTGAGTAGATACTTCATTTGTCTGCAACCTGTGGGTAGTCGGATCCGACCTCGGATCCGAACCGGCAGCTTTCCAAGCTCCAAGATCCGAGCTCCTCCCCCTACCCATAATCCCTTGCTACCAACCACATTACCTCAGATCGTTATTTTGCCCTATAGGCTAAAGACGGAGAAAAAAACTCCAAAGTAACAATACCTTACCGAGGTTCGGGGGATGGCAGGGGGGGGTCGGTTGCAGACGAAGTATCTACTCAGATGGAACGTTATGGTGAGTACATAACTTCTTTATCTGAAGTAGTTACTTCATTTGATCTGCAACCTGTGGGACAGAGTCCCCAGCTTACCTAAGACCCTGGGTTGTCCCTACGGAAGGATATTACGAAGCACCGCGGAGCCAAAGGAAGCCCTACTTCTGGAAATCATGTCCAGTTTGTAATGAGAAATGAACGTGTGGGAAGAGGACCAGGTAGCTGCTGAACAAATATAGTCTACCGGAACTCTAGACCAAAAAGCCGTCGAGGTAGCCACAGATCTAGTAGAATGCACACGCACATCAACCGGAGCTGGCTTCCCAGATGAAGTGTATCCCTGTCTAATACACTGAGAGATCCAATTTGCCACTGTCACTTCAGAAATTGGTTTGCCCATGGCTGACTTAGCATAAGAAACAAACAACTGGTCTGACTTGCGAAAATCTTTAGTCCTATGCAAGTAAAAACGTAGTTGTCTGTGTACATCCAATTTGTACAACGTGTATTCACCCTTGTTTTGGAAATTCAGGAAGAAAACAGGAAGATTAATAGACTGATTAATGTTAGCCTCTGTGGCTACCTTAGGCAGAAAGGAAGGATTAGTCCTGAGGGCCACTCTATCCTTGTGAAAAATAAGGTATGGATGCTTAATGCACAGAGCTTGTAATTCTGAGACTCGTTTGGCTGAAGTAATAGCGACCAAAAAGGCCGTTTTCCAAGATAAGAATTTCAATGGCACTGAGGCCGCCGGCTCGAAAGGTGGTCTTGTTAATGCTTGTAAGATCAAAGTAAGATCCCATGGAGGAACTGCCGGCTTAATAGGGGGCTTTAAGAGAAACACACCTTTTAAGAAGGTCTTGCATATCTTTGCTGACGCCAAGGAATCTACGCCATCCCCCACGTGATAATGAGAGATGGCTGCTAGCTGGACCTTAACGGTGGACGCACTAGCTCCTTGTCTAAAAAGAAAGGACAGGAAGTCCAGGATAGTGGGAATAGGAACCGTAAAGGCTTCCAATTCCTTCCCCTTTGCCAAGATGGAAAAGCGTTTCCATTTACTGTTGTAGAGCTTTCTGGTGGATGGCTTATGAGCTGCCACCAGAATGGCCTTAACAGGGGACGAGATACCGGGAGTCCTAGCCATTAATGGAACTGGATCAACCAAGCCATAAGCCGGAGATTGACCAGGTTTGGAGTGTGGCATCTCATCGGATGCGAGATTAAGTCTGGTCTGGGGTCCAGAATCCATGGGGGAGCCACACTGTGAGACTGCAGAAAGGGGAACCAGATTTGTCGAGGCCAGGATGGGGCTATGAGAATTACTCTGCTCCCCAACAGACAGGCTTTCTGGATGAATTTCATCATCAGAGGAAGAGGAGGATAAGCATAAAGGAGACCGGGCGGCCAAGCATGAAACAGAGCGTCCCTGGGGGATTCCCCTCTGGGGGGAACTATCGCGAAGTAATCGTTGCATTTTGTGTTTAGGGGAGAAGCGAAAAGGTCGCAGCGAGGTTGACCCCACTTGAGGAATATCTGCTTCGTGACAGAAGGATTCAGAGACCACTCGTAAGGGCTGAGGAATACCCGACTTAACTTGTCCGCTAATATGTTGGACCGTCCCGGAATGTGCGTTGCTATCAGAAAGCGGTTGGTGGAAATCGCCCATTCCCACACTCTCATGGCTTCTCGACACAGGGTTAAGATCTGGTCCCGCCCTGTTTGTTTATATACCAGACAACGGACATGTTGTCCATCTGGATTGCAATAGTCCCCAGAGGAAGAAAGTGATGAAGAGCTTGCAACGCCAAAAGCACTGTCCTCATTTCTAGGACGTTGATATGCAATGCAGTCTCTAGAGGAGTCCACGTGCCTTGGACGGAGTTGCCTGCATAATACCCGCCCCACCCGAGGCAAGAAGCGTCAGTGGTCAACGTGGCTTTGACTGGGGGAATCACAAAGGGTCTCCCTTCTTTGAATTCCTGAGCCTGTAACCACCAAAGAAGGGAGTGTCTGCACGCCCTGCTCAGGGGAATCGGCATGTCTAAGGGATGGACCGATAGTGACCATTGGACCTGGAGAGTCCACTGTAACACTCGCATTCGCAGACGGGCATGAAGAGAAAGGCCGATCGCTGCTGACATAGACCCTAGCGCCCTCAGGACTAATTCTGCTGGAGGAGCGGGGCTCCGAAGAATGTCTGAGATTTGGAGAGACAAATTGTTCAGCCTGACAGGTGTAAGAAACACTTTGGAGATCCGAGTATCCAACCTGGCCCCTATGAAATCTAGGGCTTGAGTGGGGCACAGGCAGGATTTCTTTAGATTCACTGAAATGCCCAAACAACGGGCCAGAAAGAGGGCGTAATCTCTCGCCACAACCAGTAGATGCCTGTTGGGGGCGGTGAGGAGCCAGTCGGCTAGGTAAGGGAACACCTGAATGCCCTGGAGTCTCAGGTGGGCTGCAACCACTGCCATGGACTTTGGTAAACACTCTGGGGGCTGAGGTTAGGCCAAATGGAAGAACCCTGAACTGATAATGACTGGCTCCTAGCCGGAAGCGGAGGAACCTCCTGGATTGTCTGTCCATTAGTATATGGTAGTATGCATCTTTGAGGTCTAACGAGCACATCCAGTCCTTCTCCCGCAGAAGGGGGAGAATAGATTGGAGGGTGACCATCCAAAACTTTTCCTTGGGTATGAACAGGTTCAGGGACAAGAGGTCTAGGATGGGTCTGAGGTCCCCCGTTTTCTTTGGCACCAAGAAGAACCTGGAGTAATAACCCAATCCAGACTGATCTGGGGGGACGGGCTGGATGGCTCTTTTTCTTAGCAACTCTGAAATTTCCAGAGCTGCGGACTCCCTCTGATGGGGTGGAACATCGGGGAGATGTTTGGGTTTGGGGGGGTGTGAATGGTATAGTGTAACCTCTGGCTATAATCCGGAGCACCCATCGATCTTTTGTAATGGACTCCCAGTTTGATAGGTGCTCGGATAATCGCCCCCCGACTGCCTCCAGAGAGGGACAGTCGGGCAAGCCCTCAGGGCTGTTGCGCGGGTCTGTCCGAGAAAGGTTCTCTAGACCCGAAGTAACGCGGCCCCCCTCTGCCTCTGGGCCGGCGTCCACCTTGTCCTCCTCTGCCTCTAGAGGACAAGATGTCCGCAGCAGGACGGGATTGCTGAGATTTACGGAACCACAGCTTCTTTTGCCCCCTCTGATTCCTGGAGAAGGATCTGTGGGGGTTAGAGAAGCGGATTCAGACGGCTGACAGCGTCTTCCCATCCTTTTCGCTTTGGACTAGCGTGTCGCGAACTGTTGATCCAAATAAGGCCGAACCGTCATAAGGGGCGTTCGCGAAGGACGCCTTAAAGGGTTCCGTGAAGTCGCAAAGGCGGAGCCAGGAGTGACGTCGCAAGACCACTCCAGCTCTGCTAGCGCTAGCGGCTCCTTCTGTGGCATGGGAAAGAAGCCGCATAGATGTATTTGATATGGACTTTAGAGTGGCCATTCGAGTCTCAAAAACCTTTTTGTCTGGGACCGACATGGACTCCGGAGGGGCTGCAGCGTATTCCTTAATTAAGTCACGCTGTAGCCTAATGGTGTGTGCCATGTAGTTCAGCGACCTTAAGGCAAAGGTCGCTGAAGCAAACATCCGCTTCCCAATACGGTCCAATGCCCGGGACTCCTTGTCTGGCAGATGGAACGAAGAACTTTCCTGGGCAAGTTCTTTCCTAGTGGCTGCTGCCACCAACATAGCATCAACCAGCGCGCCTTTGAACCAAGAAGGTCTATCAGAGGGAGGGCTGAGGGACCTTGTCAGGGCGTCTAGGGATAGGCTCCACGGTGTCGGGCTCTTTCCAAGCCCTGGTGGTAATTAGATCCACCAAGGGGTCGGCTGGGGGGGACACCCCAGGAGGTAGATGGGCCTGCCTCAAAGGCCTCCAGAAATACAGACTCGTCCAGGGAGGGCTTTTGGGCAGACCAACCCCCTCTTATATGCAACATTTCCATGATGTCTCCGAAGGAGACATCTTCAGGGGGTGACCTTGGGGAGCCCTCCGTATCATCCAAATCCGTATCCGTGGTAATGGACTCGGGGGAGTCCAGGTGCCTTCTTTTGCACAGATGCTTCCGAGGCGCCTCTTCGGCGGGACTGTCCGAAGAGGGCTCGTCTGCAGGGTGGTGTTCCTCCATAGGAACCAACTGTAGGGCTTGGCAGGCTGTCCAGATGGACGGATGATCGAAGACAGACCCTGATACAGTGGGGGCACGGGTGGATCCGAAGGCCCGGTCGGGGACCTGGATGACCTCGACAGTACCCTCTCCACTACCTCAAAAGCCGAGGGAGATTCACTGTCCCCAGCCTGAGAAAGTAACCTCCCTGGCTCCTAGGATAGGATCGGGGTCGGAGCCGAAGCAATCGGACCCGAGGTAGTGGTGCGCTCCGACCCAATCGGCGCCGAAGACACAACCACCCCCTCGGATCCGATGCTCAACCCTCGGCCCCGAGAGCTCGGATCAGACAAGCTCGAAGGTATAGTCGGCGAAGACACAACCGCTATCGGCGCCGACGTATCCCCGGGTCCGAAAAGGCCTGGATCCGACAACTCCGAGACCCAAAAACGGGTCGGAGAAGGAGCGATCAGGACAAATATGGGGGCTGCACTACCTCCCAAAGGGGGGGGGGAGGCAAGAGCATCCCCATCTACATCTGGGTCTGCAGAAATCTTCGCATCATCCGATCCATGTCTGCTTCGGAGATGCTTCGAGTAGATCGCGAAGAGGTAATTGAGGCGGGCCTAGAGGGCCGCCTCGAAGACCTCGAGGGAGACCTATCCTCCTCCTCTGGCTCCGGAGAAAAAGAAGATGAACGCAGTCGAGAGGACGAGGATCCGGAGACCCTCACTGGGGACTTCAGGATTTTCTCAGGCGGAGCCGAGGGATGAGACTCTGCCCGCCTTTTTGATTTGTGACCCTCTCTGTCCTTGTGCTTCTTCTCCCTGTGGGAAGAAGCACTAGATTCCACAGAGCTGGTACCTGATAAGGGAGGTTGAGTCCCAGGTACAGCTAATGGAGTAGCCGGCGCCGAAGCTACAGTAGTAGCTTGAACCCGGCTGGGAGAGGAAGAAGAAGCCGATTCCTGGGGAAGTTTTCCCGCCAGGATCAGCTTGTTCTTCCTGTCCCCGAGTGCCCGAGGGTTGAAGGCCGCAAATATCTGGCAGGCCTCCGAAACATGGGCTGCCCCCAGGCACAAAACGCACTGAGTGTGGCCATCAGCTGGGGAAAGCTTGTGGCCACACTCAGTACATTTTGAAAATATGGCCTTAGATTCAGCCATAAAAACCTCTCACACACACACCCAAACACTAGGGGGGGGGGGGGAGAAAAAGTTAAACTAAAGGGAAATTAGTTTTTTTTTTTTTTTAAAGGGTTTTTTAGGTTTGAATTTTAAAACACACACACACACAAGTTTAAACAAGAAAAAAAGTCTATAATTAGAACAATCTCACCAGGCCAGGAGCTCTTCACTATGAAGCAACTGTCTTTAGCCGCAGCAAAAAACGATCTGAGGTAATGTGGTTGGTAGCAAGGGATTATGGGTAGGGGGAGGAGCTAGGAGCTCGGATCTTGGAGCTTGGAAAGCTGCCGGTTCGGACCCGAGGTCGGATCAGACTACCCACAGGTTGCAGATCAAATGAAGTAACTACTTCAGATCAGGTGGATATAACTTCTTATCATAATGGCTACATTATCCTTATTTTGAATGTGAATAGCCTCACAGGTGTAGGCAAAACATAAAAGTATTAAATTATATTAACAAACACAGTGTAAATAGCAATACTACAGGAGAAGCACTTGGAAATAAGTGTTCATGTGATTTTGATACATAAAGGATTTCAGGATAGATATTTTGCAAAATCAGAACACTTTGGAGAGAAATAATCAGCTTTCAGCAGGGAATATTTCTCACAGGTGGGAAATGGAACTTGATTTGCAAACAGTGAGGCTGTATCTGAGGAACCTAAAAGGGAAAATATAAAAACAGTAGATTTCTTAAGACATTTACTAAAATATTTGGCATGTAAGATGTGAATCCAGTAGTAGGAACTCAGAATTTACATATTACTCCCCAATATATAATAACTTGGCTGGACTAGAAAGAAATTATATTTCACAAGAACATATGCATTTGCATATGCATTTAATCAAAGGCTTTCATACACAACTAATAACTATTTCAGTTCACGAGTCAGTAACTACCAAGACAAACATTCAGGGCAATGAAGTAAAAATGAGACACTGCTGCTTACCTACATGTGTGTTTAAAGACAGGAATTTAAGAAATAGGTAGTGGAAATTATTTGAGAGTTATTAGGAAAGACAGAAATTTCTTCAGAAGTTACAGCAAGCAAGTGGGATAAAATCCAAGTGGAGTTTAAAAACAGGATAAAAATACAAGAAAAAGGTGGTCAAGTAAAGTACAGTTTTGTACCTTCCATAAATGTAGATGTCCGATAGATATGCAACTGCAGTCCTGACATATGGGTTGTCCTGCCTCAGGCAGCCCTTCGGTCGGCCGGATTCCAAAGTCCGGGTCCGGCGTCGGCTGATGTCGCCACCTCCCCAACATCAGAGCGGCTGGGGTATAAAAGCATCAGCCGACGCCATCTTCTTCAGTGTTTCTTGCCCCAGATGCCAGGTGCCCTCCAAGGAAGGCTATATTTAGAGAATGGATAAAATTCCAGACATGCACAACAATAATAAACAGATACACCATAAATGCTATCCCCAGCTAATTTGGAAAAGGGGGAGTGGACCCAAAAAATATAATTGCAAAGGGGTAGGAGGGATGGAAAACCTGACTGCAGTTACATATCTATCGGACATCTACATTTATGGTAGGTACAAAACTGTACTAAGTCCTTCAAGAATGCAACTGCAGTCCTGACATATGGGTTGAATACCATAGCCAAGCTGGGGGCGGTAGGATCTAAGATAAGGATGGTGTAGCTAAAATGCCCTGCAGGCCTGCAGAAGCAAAGCCTGCTCGAGATCTGGAATATAAAGGTAGGTTGTAATGTTTGGAAAATGTATGCATGGAGCTCCATGTAGCAGCTTCTAGAATGTCCTTTGCAGCCACCCCTCTTAGAAAGGCTGTGGAGGTGGCTGTAGCTCTGGTGGAGTGTGGCCTGATATTGGCTGGCACCCCTTTTCCATGGAAGGAGTAGCAGAATCTGATGCAGTTTCCAATCCATTTTGAAATTATTTGTTTGGAAATTGCCTTTCCTTGTACCCCAGGAGCGCAAGCTACAAATAGTTGGTCAGACTTTGTTGGCCTTTGTTCTATCCAAGTAATAGCGCAATTGTCTGTGTATGTCCAAAGTGTGCAAAAGCTTTTCTCCCTTATTTTGAGGATTGGGAAAGAAAGTAGGCAGGTGAATTGCTTGATTTAGAGAAACCCTGGATATCACTTTTGGCATGAATGAAGGATTGGTCCTTAAAGAGACTCTGTCCTGATGGAAAATGAGAAATGGAGGTACTGCCATGAGGGCCTGTATCTCCGAGACTCTTCTTGCTGAAGTAATTGCCAACAGGAAAACTGTTTTCCAGGAGAGAAATTGCAATTCTGAAGATGCTGCTGGCTCAAAAGGAGGAAGAGTTAATTTTTCCAAGACAAAATTGAGGTCCCATGCAGGCACTGGTGGTTTTCTTGGAGGCTTGATATTCTTTATCCCTCTCAGAAACTGTCTTAGCAAAGGATGTGAAAACACAGGTGGATCACAGCTGTATTTTGCTGAAATTGCTGAAGCGTGTATTTTTATGGAAGAATATGAAAGGCCATTGTGAAGCATTTCTGCCAAGTATTCTAGAATCTGTGGGATGTTCATTACTGATGCATCCTGTCCCTTGTTGGCATTCCAGATGTTGAACCTCTTCCATTTGGCTGAATAAGTTTTTCTGGTGGAAGGCCTGCGTGCTTCCAGTAGGATCTCTTGAACTTTTTTGGAGAGAGATATATGGGGAGAAATCATGGAACCCTCCAAGCTGTCAGATGCAATGTTTGCAGGTTTGGATGAACAGTCCTGTAATTGTGCTGAGTTATAAGTAGAGGCCATAGAGGCAGGGGCCACAGCTTGGTGCGAGTTATGCTCCTTAGTAATGGGTACCAGTGCTGTCTTGGCCAGTCTGGAGCTATCAAAATGCCTTTCGGTTGTTCTGCTTTGATCTTCAGTAACACCTTGGTCATTAATGGCAGAGGTGGGAATGCATAGATTGTTAAAGAATTCCAGCTGAAGGAGAGAGCATCTATTCTCCAGGCTTGAGGATGGTGTGTCCTTGAGCAGAACTTTTTCAGGTGATGATTGTGGTGTGAGGCAAAGAGATCTATGTCCGGCCTCCCCCATGCATGAGTTATTTGTGAAAAAATGTCTGGATGCAACATCCATTCGTGCGGGTCCATAATGTTTCTGCTTAGACTGTCCGCCAGAACATTGTCCTTGCCTGGAACAAACTGGGATTGCAACTGTATGTTCAGTTTCAGGGACTTTTCCCAAAGAGTCATTGTTAGTCTGCAGAGGGGGTAAGAATGGGTGCCTCCCTGCCTGTTTATGTACCACATAACAGTGGTGTTGTCTGTCTTTATCAGCAGATGGCCTTGCTGAAGAAATTTTCTGAAGGCCTCGACTGCATGAATCACTGCCAGCATCTCTTTTTGACTGATGTGCAGATGCAATTCCCGAGGAGCCCATTGCCCTTGAATGCATCTCCCTTCCATGTGCGCCCCCCATCCATGATCTGAGGCGCCTGTTGTAATGGTTTGGCTTGATTGAGGTTTGTTGAAGGACATGCCTTTGTTTAGCTGGCTTGCTTGTGCCCACCACAAAAATTCCTTTTGTAGACATGGAATGAGTGGAATGATTGCTTCTAAGTTGTGGCTGTGTTGAGACCATAAACTTTTTAGGTACCATTGTAGTTTTCTCATGTGTAGTCTTGCCAGTGGAATCAGAAGAATGCAAGATGCCATGAAACCCAGGGCCTGCAGGATCTTCCTTGCAGTCATCTGGGTGTGCTTTGCTAGGCTTTTGAAGTAATCTGGTAATTGATCTTGTTTTTCTTCTGTGAGGAAAGCCATTTGCGAGTTTGTGTCCAGTTTGGCTCCTAGAAAGATTATTTGTTGGGATGGCAGTAGTCTTGATTTTTGAATATTGACTGTGTATCCCAAAGCCTGTAGTAAGTGAATGACATAGTCCAAGTTTCTTATCAAGTCTTGCTTGCTGTCCGCTTGTATAAGGCAACCGTCCAGATAAGGGTATATTTGTATCCCCTGAAGTCTGCAATGTGCAATTACTGATGCCAGGCATTTCGTGAATACTCTGGGCGCAGTAGACAAGCCAAAAGGCAATGCTGAGAATTGATAATGCTCTGACCCTGCAAGAAATCGGAGGTATCTTCTGCAGCTGTGTCTGATTGGGACATGCAGGTATGCCTCCTTGAGGTCCAGAGTAACCAGCAAAGACCCCTTGCCCAGCATGGGAAGAAGTTGCTGTAACGTCAGCATTTTGAATTTTGGCACAATGAGAAAAGTGTTTAGAGCGGACAAGTCCAGTATAGGTCTCCATTGCTTTTCTTTTCTTGGAACAAGGAAAAGTCTTGAGTAGAATCCCTGTCCTTGTTCCTGAGGAGGAACCTTTTCTATTGCTTTGATTTGTAGCAGCTTTGAAACTTGTATGAGTGCCTCTGCCCTTTGATTCTGTGGCAGGTTTGGCATGCCTTGTCTTGTTGGAAAGGTATGGAAGTGGAACCTGTAACCCTTGTCTATTATGTTCAAAATCCATCCGTCCTTTGTAAAAACGTGCCAATTTTCTGAAAATAAGGATAACTTTCTGCCTAAAGGTGCTTCTCTTTGAGCCTTGGTTGGCGGTGTCAAAGTTAAGTCATTGTGATTGTCCCTGTGGAGCAGTAGGAGTCCCTGTGCCACTTCTCTGGTTAGTTGGTTGCCATTGGCGGCCCCTGTAGGAGCCTCAGTATTGCCCTCTACCTCGAGCATGCCTGCTTTTTCCCCTTTGAAACTTGTCAGTGTCTGGAAAGGACCAGTTCTTCGAAGGCCAATTCCTGCTGAACCTTGGTGGCTGAACCTGGAGGAAATCTTTGACTGTTTGTACTGATTTAGCCTTTTCCTCAATTGATTTCAAACACCCTGTGCATTAGCACCAAATAGTTTGTTTTTTTCCAGAGGTGCATCTAGAAGCTTTGCTTTAACATGATCTGGCAATGACTGTTCTTTCAACAAAGCATGTCTACGTATGACGACCCCTGTCACAGCTGCCCTACATGAAGCTTCCAATGCATCATAACCACACTGAAGAAAATGATTGCTAACCTGCTGAGTGTTACGAACCAAATCCTGCAAAGCCTTTCTATCTAAAGGCTCAGGAGAGGCTAACTTTTTCTGCAAATCATCCATCAGGAAATCCTGATACTGAAACATATGAAAAAGACAGTTTAGAGCCCTCATGGCAAGGGTGGAAGAGGTATAAACTTTTTTACCCCACCTCTCCAGGGACCTAGATTCCCTGTCTGCGGGCAAAGGATTCTTGGCCGAGGAAGTGGCTACTCCTTTGGGCCCCTGAGAAATGGTTTCTAGATCAACAGAGTGGGCCTTAAAGAGATGTTTATGAGTTTCAGGAACCCTGTAATATCTGTCTGGCTTGACAGGAGCAGGAGGGAGAGAATCAGGAGAAGTACTGGAGTCCGAGTACACATCATCCAATACATCTAACACTGGGGGAATAGCTAAAGGCCTGTGCTGGGGTAACTTAAGGAAGTTCCGAAGCCTTTTCCTGGAGTCGGAGAAATCCTGGCCCTGCCACTGAAAATGCTCTCTCATGGAGTGGAGAATTTCCCCGAAAGAAATATCCTCAGGAGGAGAGGCAGAGGAAATGGATTCATCTGCATCAGAATCCTCGTAGGCCGGGAAGGGTTCTTCCTGGGAATATGAAAGGCCTGACTCACCAGAAGCTTCATCTGAGGAAAGGGTATCCGTCTGCTCAACCCTGGGCCTTTTGTCTGAAGGCGGCTGAGAACCTCTGTCTGAATGAGCCTGAGAGCCCCTGATTAAAGAAATTAGATCTGCAGCTAAAGTCATGATCTGATTATCCGAAGTGGGACCCTGTGAAAAAGATTTAGGAGGGTGAGACTTAGCCTGGCTGGCAGCCTTAGCACGTGTGTAGGCCTTGATAGACATAGACACAGGAGGCCTAGCTGCCCCACGTGCTGGAGTAACTTTGTCCACCGGTATGGTGTCAGGTAAATCTTGGGCTTCGGTTTCAGGAGGAAAATCAATAACCGGCACTGGGGTAGCCTCCGGGACCGAAGTGTGCGGTAAAGCGGTGTCGTCGGCCTGGAGTGGTTGAATTACCGCCTTCGAAGAGACCGATGCACTCGCGGTAGGCTTAGGTGTGGTGATGGTGGAAGTTGCGGGCCGCGGAGGTCAGTCCCAGTCCTTCCATTTTTTGGAAACGTGCTGTCGGAAGTTCCGACGGCATGATATAGGCGTAATTTTCCCCAAAAAAGTCTTCAGCAAATTCTGCCCGGCGCCTAAGTGTGCGCTTATTGAAGCAAGCACAGGCCGAGACGTCGTGGTCTGAGCCGAGGCAGGGAAGGCAGTAAGAATGGAAGTCCTTATGAGGTATTTGTTTACTACAAGACAAACAATTATTAACTTTTTCAGTTTGGTCTGACATCGGCTGAGGCAAGTAAAGGTTCCCCAACGGGGTACTTAGCTTTTTGATGACTTCGGTATCTGAAAACACAGGAACTGGCCGACCGGCACTTGTGAACTGCTTCTGCTTCGGGCACCGCGCGGCAAGAAAGACTGAAGAAGATGGTGTCGGCTGATGCTTTATACCCCAGCCGCTCTGACATTGGGGAGGAGGCGACATCAGCCGACGCCGGACCCGGACTTTGGAATCCGGCCGACCGAAGGGCTGCCTGAGGCAGGACAACCCATATGTCAGGACTGCAGTTGCATTCTTGAAGGACATCAATAATTATTTAGATGGCCTGATCAAGCTTCAAGGATTGAAGAATAAGGAGGATCTTAGAGAAGAAGAGGCACTACATCTAAGTACTAAAAAGAAAATAATGATACATTTGGATAATATGCAACAGTTTAGAAAGACTGCTGTTAAGCAACTGTTTTTCTTTTTTTGATAAATCCAGCAAATAAAAACTTGTAGTACATTGACTTAGGCAACAGACAGTAGAAAGAGCTTTTGCCATCTTTGGGAAGCTTATAAAAAGAAAAATTACCAGAGATCCTGTAACGGTACTAAGAGATACTTAACAAACTTTATGACAAAATTTGTATAAAGCAGAGAAATGTGGCAATCATGAAAGAGTATACATGGAAATACTAAGGGAAGGCTAAAATTAGCCAAGATTAAAGGCAGACGAGGCTTAACAGTAAACAGTCAAGACAGGAAGAGATAAAAAGGGTGATGTATAATCCATCTGTTGAAAGTCTTTAAGAATAGATGCTATTCCCATGGAAGCTTATAAGCTAGGAGGGAAGAAACTGAAGGATCTGGAAGAATCCGTTTAACAGCATTTTAAAAGAAGGAAAAGCACCAGTGTCTTGGAAGAAAGCTGTGCTGGCTGTAGTATGTAAAGAAATTCAAAACCCAGCAGACCCAGCTTCATATAGACCCACTTCAATTTTAAACTATATGAGTTTAAAGAAGTTTATGTCTATACTAGCTAAAAGAAATGCAAAGGTCCTGCCAAAATTGACAGTACAATCAATATGGTTTTGTAGAGGGGAGGCAAACATCTGACAACATTAACAGAACAATGACAATCCAGAAGGAAGCAGAATGTAAGAAAAATATCATTGTTGTTGGTGTGTCTTAATGCTGAGAAAGCATTCAACAGAGTAAGCGGGGATATTATGAGTAGGGAAATGGAAACATTTACATTCCTTGATAAAATAAGGTTAATCAGGAAGATATATGATGGATCAGTGGCAAGAATTAAAGAAAGGGGTTGTAGGCTCTCTCACAGGTTACGTCTGAATGGAAGAACATCACCTTTCACCTTTGTTATTTGCTTTATATTTAGAGCCACTGGCAAAGAAAATAAGGGACTTGGAAATCAAAGGATAAAACTGATATGGTAATCAAGAAAATTTGGCTTTATTTACAAATATTTTGCACCAGATATATCCATAAAAGGACATTGGTATTGGGGAACATTTTGATACCATTTCAAGAGTTTTCAGGATACAAAATTAATGACGATAAAAGAAATGCTTTAGCCCCAAGTTATGTAATATGTTATATTAGACTACTGCTGAGCATGGAGCCATCTTTAAATTACTAATCGCCCACCAAGACACAAGTGCTCTTCAGCAATTGAATTCTGCTTGCTGAGCACACTCAAGCAACTCTACAGTCTGTGGCTACCACCCCGCCCATACAGTATAAGAAGGAATCAGTACTGCAAAACTAAACAAGGATATACATTTTGAGCCTCAAGAGCAGGGTCAGTCCACCCATGCATTCTATTTGTATGTGTTATGAGAGTGAAGCTATAATATTAGCAGTGTTCCTTAGTAGTTCTCAGCATGCTAATAAAACTGACTGTTGGAGCCTTGTGCCCCCCCCCCCAGCTAATGCAGTAACCCTAACTATCCAATAGACAGTATACATTTAATTCAGATCTCTGTGCTTAAATTAACCATCAAGCAGTCCCTTCAGTGCTTTCTACCTTAGTTTGTATCACTTGAGCCGTACCTGTTTATTTTGATCTCTATACATTCCCCTTCATTGCTAATGTATCTCCCTACTCTAATCTGTGCACAAACTGGCTACTAATAAGCAAGTCAATGTGAAGACACACTCCCAACCTTAATAAACTTTGCTCTGTTCTCTCCTTCACTTTACATGTAGAGTTTGAATTATTACTCATCCCCTCTGAGGCCTTCACTGATAGATTTCTACTGATTGCCTCTCTGGTTCAATGGTTTCTTTGCATTCCATCTGGTTTACACCCCTTGTGCTTTCCCTGTCCCCCAATACTAAGTCTATATTAGAATCTGCATTCAAACTGGAACCTTAGTTTGAGAGACAGCCTTACAGAACTATCTGCTAATATATAGAGCTGAGTATATTTTTCTGTATTATTCTGTATTATAGAGCTAAATTGTTTGCTTAGATATATGTTGTATATATATATATACATATATATATATATATATATATATATATATATATACATATATATATATATACATACATACATATATATATATATATACACATACATACATACATATATATATATATATACACATACATACATACATATATATACACATACATATATATATATATATATATATATATATATATATAGAGAGAGAGAGAGAGAGAACAGTATATATTTTTTGGCTTTATAATTTGCACATTCCTCACATCTGTGTTGAAACTGTTTTTCTCCACCCCCCCCTCCCTGTTCTTGGTTGTAGTTTAAATTTGGTGGCTTTTGCAGTGCCCGCCCCACTGTAGATTTGATCTAAGACACTCCCCCAGGCCCATCTCTTTACCACATTCTACCTAATTAACCCTTTCTGCACTTGCTTTTAGTCCTTTTTAATTTAATTACATTTTTTCAAATTGTGTGTGGACTAATATTGCTACATACTCAAGTGTGCCGGCTTGCACTGCATGAGAATTATATTTACTACTGCTTTTGCCACTTTTCTGAAAAAAAAAAAAAATTCATCTGCTTTTACTGTACTTGTGTTTCTTCCTACTTTACTTTGCTTTTGCGTCATCTTAAAAGTACTCAATTGTATTTATTACTGCTTGGTGTAATTCATTCTAAGCCTTTTAGTTTCAACACTTGGGCTTCAGACCAGTTGTTTTACATTGAGAGGGTTTGTGTTCTGCACTGTAGTGGCAGAACAGGTAGCTTACATCCTTCTAAGTTGGGAACTGCTGATTGAGGGCTCAGTGTCTGTTATTCTAAAAGTGTATTAATTCTGGTTTAAGCACTTGGGCTTTCAGGCCAGTTATTTTACATTAAGAGGGTTTGTGGTCTGCACTCTTGTGGGAGGAGAGGCTGGACTCTGCCCTTCTGAGCTGGGAATTTCTGGTTAAAGGCTTATAGTGCATGCATATCTGAACTGCTTCTTACGGAAATTGGTACACCTTGTTTGCTGTAGCATAGACTAGATCCAGGCCTGCTGAATCTAGCTTTGTTTTTTATAACTTGAGCACTAATCCAGGCATTCTTTAGAGTATTCAATTGTATTTATTACTGCTTGGTAGTAACTTGATTAAAGTGTAGCTATCATTCTAAGTCTTTTGGATTAAGCACTTGGGCTTCAGACCAGTTGTTTTACATTAGGAAGGTTTGTGGCATGCACTGTGGTGGCAGGACAGGTAGCTTTCATCCTTCTAAGTTGGGAACTGCTGATTGAGAGCTCAGTGTCTGTTATTCCTAAAGTGTATTAGTTCTGGATTATGCACTTGGGCTTCAGGCCAGTTATTTTACATTAAGAAGGTTTGTAGTCTGCACTCTTGTGGGAGGAGAGGCTGGACTCTGCCCTTCTGAGCTGGGAATTTCTGGTTAAAGGTTTATAGTGCCTGCATATGAATTGGTAAACCTTGTTTGCTGTAGCATAGGCTAGATCCAGGCCTGCTGAATCTAGCTTTGTTTGTATGCTTGTTGTTTGTTTGCTTGTTATTTCCCTGGAACGCTAATTCCACCTAAAACGCGGCTTCTCAGCGCTTCTGTGGATCCCTAGTGATATCTGCATTGCTTACTGTACTTATTTCCTTGTTCCACTTGAAAAAAAGTTACTGTTTGTCGTTTTTGCATTTAAGTTAACTGTAACACATTGCACTTACGTTACCTAGCACTTGCTCACTAAAGCAATTATATAAGTCAGCACTAAAATTAAAAGCACTACACCCTCACTCCACACTGGCCCTTATTTTCAATAATAAAGGAATTCCCAATATTATTCTAGCATGTCCAAAGGTCAGTTGTCAATCTCCTCTCCGGTCCAGCTGGTCAATCTGGGAATCCTGAGGCAATGTTACAACTGCCTCATGTACACAGACAACCCCTCCTCCTCGCAACAAATTCCAACACATGTGAGAGATGCAACCATGTAGCCAAACTGGAGGCTAAGTTCTCTCAACTCAGTACTGGCATAAGGTGTATACAAGTAAAATACTTTATTAAAGCGTATATAGGCAAAACAGACTGATTTCGGCCCAGTTATTAAGCCTTCCTCATTGTAAAAATATAAAAGTCACAAAAACAAGCCTTTTATGCTTAAAGATAATCACATGATACAAAAAGAATCCCAATGGTTGTTTGGTTCAGATATTCTTATCCTGACAGGGTGGGAAGTCTGCCCTATGTAAAAAAGCGGAACACGTACAAGTAGCTAGGTAAAAAAGGAGGAAGCTACTACAAGATAGAGCAAAATCCTTGAAAGGTAAGACACCTTTGATCATTATAAGCAAAAAACTAAGAGCTCTCATAAAATCATCCAAGGCAAATTTTGAGAGAAAAATCGCCAAGGACTCTAAAGAGAATCATAAGGCCTTCTTTAGCTATGTTAGAAACCTAGGAGGAAACTCCCAGATATGCTCAGAATTAGTTCAAAATGATGTGAAAATTACTGAACCTACACACATTGCCAACATACTGGCTGACAGGTTCAGTGCAAACTTCTCCCCCAAAAGGAGAGATATCTATTCCAGAGGATTGTAGCCCCCAAACATCTCCAACGCCCAGGTGAGAACTGCCCTCACTAAGGCAAAACACAGCATCCATGGGACCGGATGGTGTCCCCGGCTGTGTGCTTCACGAACTCAACGAGGAATTAAACCCACAGTTAGGACAGCTGTTTAATCTTAGCCTCACCTCAGGATACGCACTCCAAGGAGTGGCGCATGGCGACTGTGGTCCCACTTCATAAGGGCGGTGCCTCCACAGACCCTGGAAATTACCGCCCATTAGCTTGACAAGCCTTATCTGCAAAGCCATGGAGAGGATCATAATGGAACTCATAAATAAAGACATAGGGAACTTGCAGACTTTGGATCCAACCCAGTTTGGCTTTGTCAAAGGCAGATCCTGCCTCTTAAACTTGGTTGACTTTTTCGAGACAGTCACCAAGGCCATTGATGAGGGAAAGGCAGTCCATACAGCCTACCTCGACCTGGCAAAGGCCTTCACACAATACCCTACTCAGGTATCATCGAAAAACTCATCAGCTTGAATGTAAACCCATACATCACAAGATGGGTTGCAAACTGGCTAAGTGCCAGAACCCACAGGGTCAGAGTTGCTGGAGCCATGTCAGACTCAAAGCCTGTCACAAGTGGTGTCCCACAGGGCTCAGTCCTGGGTCCACTCTTGTTCGGCATCTACTTTTCTGAAGTACAAGCAAACACAGGAGGGTTATGGCTGACAAAGTTTGCAGATGACTGCAAACTGGGCCATAGTCGAAAACACATCTGACACAGATATCCTCCAGAAGGGCCTCACAGAAACGGATAACTGGTGCCAGAGCCATGGCCTGAAGTTAAACACCAAAAAATGCATAGTCATACCCTTCGGGAAAAACAAGGTTACCCCTAGCTACCATATAGGTGGCAATCCACTGAGCACAGAAAAAGTCATCAGGGATCTGGGGACCCAGGTTGACAGTAGCCTTCGCTTGACACTCATGTTGCTAAAGTAGTTAGGAAAACCTTCTATATCGCCCACCTGATCATGAAGGGATTCACATCTAGATCAAGGGAGGTCATCGTCCCCTGTACTCATCACTCATTAGACCTATGATTGAGTACAATGCCCGCTCGAATGTATCTGACCAGACACCTGCTGCAGCTTGAAAGGCCCCAAAAGTTCCTCACCAAAAGGATAAAGGGTCTCAAAAATATGTCTTATGCTGCCCGACTGAAAGAACTCCAGCTCTATTCAGTCTCATACCGCTTGCTCAGAGGTGACCTGTGCCTGACATATAAGGCCATGTCAAACCCAGATTTGATGAATATGCTTCACCTCAAAAATCTAGATCCCTCAGAACCACAAGGGCGGAGACTTAAACCTTGACACGGTTATAAATAGAACGTGCTGGAGGGACAGATTCATCACCCAGAGACTCCCTATGCTGTGGAACAAAATCCCGGTACATGTGAGGCAGAGCACCTCTCTGGCCTTTTTCAAGAGGAATCTTGACCAATGGATGGGAGATTGCAGATATACCCCAGGGATTACTTCAGTGTCACTGCTTGACAGAGGCACAGCAAAATGATAGGCATAGTTTTTATTCAAACTAAAGGGGTGGCGAAAGCCACATAACTATGGGCTAGGCTTATAAATGCCCTTGGGCAGATAGCCTAGTATGAACCTATGATCTATGAACCTATGAACCTATAAATGTTCATTAAGACCCGGGGGGAATAATCCTTCCAGCTTAATTATCCTCTTCTTTTCTTTCTTGTTAAGCATCTCACGCCTGCCAATTTTATTAGCCCGGTCCCCACTTATCCTGTCAATAATGGTAAACCTGAAAGATGCTGTAGAATGGGTCAGAGCATGTCTATATAATGCATTATTGGGTTTTTTTAATCTAACATCACTTAAGTGCTCAGATATTCTTATCCTGACAGGGTGGGAAGTCTGCCCTATGTAAAAAAGTGGAACACGTACAAGTAGCTCGGTAAAAAACCCAATTGGTTCCGCAGATGGCCAAAACCTAATGTCAAAAACCAACCCAGCTCTATCCACCAGGCTTTAATACATTTCTATTGGGCTTGCTGAACATGTTCTTACTAAGAATACTTTTTATCATCATGGGAAATGTTTTTGGCAGGTTCAGGGTACGGCTATGGGGGAGTCCTCCTCCACCATATATGCCAACCTGTTTATGGCCTATGTGGAAGAGCAGTTGATATATGATGTAACTCACAACCTATACCTTTGGGAAATTGATATGTGGAGATGCTACCTCAATGACTGCTGGATGGTTTGGAACGTTGATAAGGGATGCTTGTGTGAATTTATGGAATACATTAATGGTAATACGTGGGGGGATCCAGTTTACTGTCAGTTATGATGTTTATCAAATCACTTTCTTGGATGTTCCCATCACAAGGAATTCAGACCATACTCTGGATACCCAAGTCTTCTGCAAGTATCCACAATATAACTCATTATTACACGTCTCCAGCTTTCACCTACCCCATGTTACACGCAACATCCCGAAATCACAGTTTTTGTGCATTAGAAGCATTTGCTCCCATCCTCAGAAATATGAGTTACAAGTTGGACCTTATTAATAGGTTCAAATCCCGTGGGTACAGAACAGGTACGATACTTTCAGCCAGTAATTTTGCATCTTCCAGTAGTAGGAATGATCTTTTGACATATAGGGATAGACAACAATCAGGATCATCTGAACTTAGACTCATTACCCCCTACGGACATAATACCAATGTTTTGTTAGATATAGTAAACAAACATTGGAATATATTGTTAACAGAGGACAGATTATCTGTCTTCTTAAAAAATACATGTCAACTTTCTTAACGTAGAGGTAAAACCATGGGATCCTACATCCGAGTGACGCCTCCAGGTGCATCTGCAGTTACCTCCTACTGCTCCTCTAGGCGTCAAATATTGCTTGTTCATATTTGCATTAATTCCAAAAGTATGCCCTATACGAGGTATCAGAATATTTTATCTTGAAGCATACATGATGGCAAACACAACTGTATTCATATTTCACCTATGTCAATGAGTATTTGTTAGAATTGTAAGGTGATAACTTTATTTTTTAAAGATTCAAGCCACGCCCACTAGGAGTTAAAGGTGCACAATCAAAAGGGCTGTACTGGAGGGAATGAATATAACGTAGGGATAACTTTGGGAGAATTACCAAAAACTGCTTTAACTGGTGATTTGTTGCAGGGGTGCTTTCCATGTGGTCATTGTGTACACTGTGCTAGGGTGGTTGAGTCCAAACAGTTCACTAGTAAAAATACTGGGTTGGTTTTTCGCATTAGGTTTTTGGCCAACTGGGGAACCGATTGGGTTACCTACCTAGCTACATATACGAGTTCCGCTTTTTACATAGGACAGACTTCTCGCCTTGTCAGGATAAGAATATCTGAACACTTAAGTGATGTTAGCTTAAACAAACTCAGTAATGCATTATATAAACATTCTATGACCCATTCCACAGCATCTTTAAGGTTTACCATTATTGACAGGATAAGTGGGGAACCAGGCTAATAAAACTGTTTAGCATGATATGCCTAACAAGAAAGAAAAGAAGTGGATTATTAAGCTGGGAGGATTATTCCCCCTGGGTCTTAATGAACATTTATAACCAACCAACCACTGGGATTCCTTCTGTATCATGTGGTGATCTTTAAGCATAAAAGGCTCATTTTTGTGACTTATATTTTTACACTGAGGAAGGCTTAAGAACTGGGCAGAAAATGGTCTGTTTTGCCTATATATGCTTTAATAAAGTATTTTTACTTGTATACACCTTATGCCTTTGAGTGCTGGCCACTGCTTTTTGTTTAATTCTACCAGTGCCATGATGAAGTCTCCCCAAAGCATTCAAAGTTATATGGACCATTTTCTAATAAAAAGCTTTGTGATTTTTTGTTGTTGTTAAGATTACCCTTCATATATTGGCATCACCTTTTGGCAATGTCATGGTTGGGACAGCTTAGCTATATATCCATGGTCTAACTACAAGCAGAGACTGAAAGTGGATCAGTGACCTACTTCATTCAACAAAAATACAAATAAATCTTTGTAACTACGTCCACAATGGTTAAAAGTCATTTTATTAAGGTTTATATTCATAAGACTACCACATAAATTAGGAATACTACAAGAAAAAAATGCATAACACTCAAGCAATCATATGTCATGAAGCAAATATGAATATTGCCAATGTATCTTTAAAGTTGGTTTCACGTGCCTACGCATAAGAGGGTTATTTCTTAGGCAAGTTTACTAGAATATGAATTTCAAACTCCTTGCCCAGTTACTACTATGCAAGTATCTTCATTGTCCATGTCAACTACAACTTTGATGGAACTGCAATGTAACGTCAGACAACGAATAGAATGTGATGATAGGTGAAGGCTAGGGAAGATAGATGAAGGCTACCAGCCTAGCCAGATAGAATTAAAATTCTGTCATTTGTAAATATTAATGTAAGGCACAGGCTTGTTGTCTTAAATGGAAAAATGCTGTTACATGTGGAACTGCAAAAAAATGTAACAGTGCACTCTGCTGTAAGGAATCTAAGTCAAGCATTTTATGACTGTCTTTGATCTTTAAAGTTGGCTTCGGCCTGTCTAGGTGAAGGACTTCTTGCTATTGTTTTAAGGCCCAAGTTAATGGCCAGAATTTGCATGCATAAATGTCTTTTATGGCTTTGCTTCCTGACCTGGTGTGAGCTTACTAAAGAATGTAAATGTAGTTTCTGTTAGCCTGGGAACCCAGGGAAGTGTGAAGAATGATGCAATGTGAACCAGGAATCTGATTTTAAAAACAGAGAAAATCAGACTGCATTGAGCATTTTTGTCTTAACTATCCAACTCATCAGCACTGTCTTGCTCTATATGTAAGTTTATCTTAGTCTAATCTTTCTAGTTTCTACCTATTTCTAAGAGATAAAACAAGTCTAAGTTTTTCTGTGTTGTCAGAACTGTACTACTGAATTATTTTAAGTATTTATCTGTGATCTCTGAACTCTTGACTAGCACTGTGTAGTAAAAAGTATTGTCTTGTGTTTTGACTATTTGTTATTAAATATGTTTAAACCCTTTCAACTGTGGCTGTTTTTGTAAAGATAATTGTACCTCTTTATAGTACTTGCATGCCTTTGGTAAAATTGTACAAAGCCACTCTAATAGCTTTAACCCTGGGCTATACAATCAATTGGATAATAATATTGCACAGTAATAATTGGACACCCTTTTAAGGGTTGAGTAGCTGATAAATATTAGTGGGTGGTGGCAGCTGGTACTACCACATAGTCTGGGAAAAGGGGCACAGCTGGAGAACCTGTGCCAGCTTTCGCCAGGAGTATCTGTGTGGTTGTATAAACTCTTCTCAAAGTGTGTGTGTGTGTGTGTGTGTGTGTGTGTGTGTGTGTGTGTGTGTGTGTGTGTGTGTGTGTGTGTGTCAGCTACTTGGACAGGGACACGAAGCACTGGTTAGACAGAGGGTGCTGGAGGTTTTAGCTTGCCCACTAGACTGCGATCTGGACCCTATAGCTGTGCCAGTGGGGAGTCTTACTGGGGACCTGGACAGCATGGGAGCGACAAGCCCCAGACAGACTGTGATCTCTGTGTGCTCTTAAAGGAAATTACACTTTACTATGTGTATTTGTTATTCTTTCTTCCTATATGAGACGCCCCTCACTGGTGTTAGTGGTGAGGATTGAGGCTCCTTGATTGCTGGGCCAGGGCATGGCATCACACATAAATTTAGTTCAGACTCCTCATAAGGCAGCCAACTTGTTCTCTGTAGAAAATGAAGCCTCCTGAACAAAATGGAAGCAAATCAGAAGCTGCAAATAAACTCAATGACTTCTTTCCTTTAATACGGTCACACACAGCAAGTTCCTTTAAAAAAAAAGGAAAAGGAAGACTCAGATACAAGAAGCGACAAAGGTAAACAAGCAACCTCTTTTTAAAACTTAAATCCAAAAGACTGTGGATAACTGGAATAAGGTTTATCCTGAAAGTGACAAAGGTTAATTTGGGAAATTAAAATATTCAACAAATTACTTACATGACACCCTGTAGCACTTTCTGTGGATCAGCATCAAAAAGTCTGTCAACATAATGGCGACTACTTGCTGTAACTTCCTGTCAAAAGAAAAAAAAATGGCAACTCATGTTTGATGCAACACAGGCATAATCTTACTAATTTGAAACTTGTCAGTTTCACTACTATATAACACTGTCAAGAAGAACTTTCAAAAGAATGTATGACTGGAATCAGGAAAGTACTGTTTAATGACTACCTGATTTTGCAGTAAATATTTCCAAAAGGAGTACAGAAGCATTTTCTTTCTTAACAATATCTTATTTTGTCCATTAGTCTGTATACAAGTTCCCAGTAGTACCCACAGCGGTATTCAAGACTATACTGATTTTGATGCAAGACAAGGACTCCATTTACACAGCGGTCAGTTCAAAGCATACACCTGCTTAAGCCAGCTTCACTTCTTCCAGCAAAGCACTCAGCTGTGGCTAAAACTGATAAGAACTTACTAAAGCAGTTCCAGTATGCTGCATGGATAACAGCAGCATAAACTATGTTTTTACCTGTAACATTAAACACATGTACAATAACCTCTGCACAACTGTTGGTATAATATGGGGATGGGAGGGAGGCCATCTTAAATGGTTACATACCTCTCTTTCCCCAATCTTCTGTTAAAATGAACACTTAACTGTACTATTGTACTTCAAAAAGATCTGCATTTTTACTTACAACAAACATGTAAACTACTTAGCAGAACTTCCCATCTTACAACCACAGAAGAAAATATTTATCACAACAACTGACTGAGGACAGCCACAAACATGAACATCCTGTTTTGAGACTTGCAGTCCAACTAGCAGAATGCACACAAATGTGGATCCATTTGCTGATAAATCTCCCCAAAAAAAGCTGGCAAAGCAGGTGTTGCCATGACTGATCAAGTCATCATTTTGCAGAGTCAAAAGTGTTTTTGTAACAGAAATGAAGGCAAACCCCCTTACATATGGACAGTACTGGGGCAGCAGTTGCCCCAACTTATACATGAAACTGTTTAGAATTAAAGTAACTCTTTAAAAAGTGAAACACTGCTTAACACATGTTTTACGGGTGTTTTTATTTTGCACTTTTTGTCCCCCTCTAACAATCATCAGACCCCCCCTCCTCTCAATCACTAGGGTGAGTGTCAACTGGAAGGATCCATCATTCAGACAGCCATCAGAGGTGGTCCAAGTTTTATACATGTGTGTGCCCAGCTATGTGGTGGAAAGGAGGCTGTGTGCAATGGGCTGTCCACAATGGTTATCCTCAAACCCAGAAAAGACATTGCCAGAAAGTGTCTCTGTCTCCACCCCTTGACCTTGGGAAGGGGAAACTACTTTACTCCATATAATGCCTGAGCACTTGTAAAGTACATTTGTGTACACTTACCATAAATGTAGACGTTCGAGTGTATTCACTGTTGCAGTCATTACATTTGGGTAATCCTGCTGGCAGGTTGCCCTCAGTCGGCCTGAATTCCAAAGTCTTGGGTCCTGTGTGTCAGCTGCTGTCGCCCCCTTCCCTGACGTCAGGTCGTCAGGGGTATAAAAGCAGCAGCAGACGCAATTTTCTTCAGTTTTCCTTCCCCAGATGTCAGGTGCCCCCCTAAAAGGGTAGCCAAAAATTATATATATAAAAATACATGCACCAACATAAACTTTACCTTCATCTACAAGCAAATACACCACATAGGTTGTATAAATCAGAGAAGGAAAGATAAGTTCCAGCAGAAAAAGGGGGGATGGCGGGTGGGTAACCTGGACTGCAACAATAAATACACTCGAACATCTACATTTATGATAAGAGTACACAACTGTACTATGTTCTTCGTGTTTCACTGCTGCAGTCATTACATTTGGGTAGAGTCCCAAAGCTATGGTTGGGAGGCTGGAGCTAAACCCCATTAGGAGTGGCTATGAGGCCATGCAGAACTGCAGTGGCAAAGCCTGCCCTGGATTTAGAGAAGAGTGGCAGATGACAGTGCTTTGTAAAGGTGTGCACTGAACTCCAAAGTACCAGCTTCTAAAATGTCTTTGGGTGGTACTCCCCTGAGAAAGGCTGCTGAAGTGGCTGCAGCTCTGGTTGAATGTGGCCTAATGCCCTTAGGCACTTACTTGCTATGTTGAAAATAGCAGAAACGAATGCAGTGGCCTATCCACTTTGAAATAGTCTGCTTTGAGATAGCCTTTCCTTGTGATCCTGCAGCATATGCCACGAGTAATTGCTTTGTGTTCCTGAAAACTTTGGTTCTGTCCAAGTAGAATCTAAGCTGTCTGTGTACGTCCAAGGAAGGCAGAATTCTCTCCCCCTTGTTCTGTGGACTTGGATAAAAGGTTGGCAGATGAATAGTTTGGTTAAGAGCCACAATGGACACCACTTTAGGCATAAATGTCGGGTTTGTCCTCAGAGAAACCCTGTCTGAATAAAACATGATAAAAGGTTCCACAGCCATGAATGCCTATAGCTCTGAAACTCGTCTTGCAGAAGTTATTGCTAGGAGCAGAGCTGTTTTCAAAGATAAAAACTTTATATCAGCAGTAGCAGCTGGCTCAAAAGGAGGCAGGGTGAGTTTTTCCAAGACATAGTTGAGGTCCCATACAGGCAGAGGTGATCGTCTTGGGGGCCTTAAATTTTTGGCTCCTCTGAGGTATTGCTTTAATAAAGGATGAGAAAAGATTGGTGGCTCTGTATTGTAATGAGCCGAAATGACAGAGGCATTAATTTTAATTGATGAAAAAGTTAGGCCTTTGTCCAGCACCTCAGTTAAATATTGCAAAATATGAGGAATATTTGGTACAGCTGCATCAGTTCCTTGTGCCTGGTTCCAAGCACAGAATCTCTTCCATTTTCCAGCATAAGATTTTCTAGTGCTACGTCTTCTGGCTTCCAAAATGACAAACATCACAGCTTTACAGAGGGGTGTGTTTTGTATGATTACATTATCCGCCATGCTGCCAGGTTTATAGTTCTGAGTTGGCTGTGCAGGATCTGATTGTTTTGCTGGGACAGTAGATGGGGTATCTGAGGTAAGGCCCAAGTTGGGCATTGAGACAAATTCCTTTGGATTGGATAACAGTACTGGTGGGGCCAGTCTGTGGCAATCAGTATCATCTTTGGCTTCTCATGTCTGATCTTTAGGAGTACCTTGGGGAGGAGTGGCAGTGGAGGAAAGGCATATACTGACAGAGATTTTTCCAGCTGAAAGATAGGGCGTCCATTTTCCATGCTTGTCTGTGATAAGTCCTTGTGCAGAATCTTTTTAGTTGGTAGTTGTGAGGGGAGGCAAAGATCTATGTACGGGCATCCCCATTTCCTTGTTATCATGCAGAAGACTTGTGGATCCAGCTGCCACTTGTGGGGATCCATGAGGTTTCTGCTTAATTAGTCTGCCAGAATATTTTCCTTTCCTGGCAGGAATTGTGCCTGCAGATGTACTTGGTAAGTCAATGCTGTGTCCCACAAAGTCATGGCTAGTCTGCAAAGGGGGTAAGAATGTGTGCCCCCCTGTTTGTTTATATACCACATGACTGTGGTGTTGTCGGTCTTTATTAGTAGTTGTGCCGGATGAAGTAGGTCCTTGAAGGCAGTCAGGGCATTTTGAACAGCTAACATCTCTTTTTGATTGATATGTAGATGCATTTGGTTTGAGGACGATGTGCCCTGAATGCATCTTCCTGCCGTGTGCGCCCCCCCACGCATAATCTGATGCATCCGTTGTTTGTGTCTGCCTGACTGGGGGCAATGTGAATGGTTGTCCCTTGTTCTGGTGACAAGCCTTCACCCACCATCGAAACTCCTGTTGCAGGCAGGGATGAGAGTAATCATTGTCTCCAGGCTGTGGCAATGTTGAGTCCAAACACTTTTTAGGTTCCATTGAAGTTTCCTCATATGCAGTCTTGCATATGGAATTAGTAGGATGCAGGATGCCATGAAGCCCAAAGCCTGCAGAATGTTCCTTGCAGATAACTGGGCCTTTGTTGCCAACATCTTGAAATACGTAGTCAGTTGCCTTTGTTTGTCTGGCATGAGATAAGCCATCTGGGCAGCTGTATTTAAGCTTGCACTCAGGAATATTATCTCTTGAGAGGGTACTAGTTTTGATTTCTTTGTGTTGACTGTGTACCCTAGGCATGTGTTGAAGTCTTTTCACAAATGCCACATGCTGTAGAAGAATGGCCTTGTTCTCTGCTTGAATTAGACAGTCGTCCAAGTAAGGATATATTTGTATTCCTCTGTCTGCAGAACGCAATTACTGGTGCCAGGCACTTTGAAAAGACCCTGGGCGCAGTAGATAAGCCAAAGGGCAGTGCAGAGAATTGGTAATGCATTGAGCCAGCCTTGAATCTGAGGTATCTCCTGCATGATTGTCTGATTGGGACATGCAGGTATGCCTCTTTTAGGTCTAAAGTCACAAGCTAAGCATTCTTGCCCAGCATGGGCAGAAGATGCTGCAAAGTTAACATTTTGAATTTTGGTATATCCAGAAATGTCTTCAGAATAGATAGGTCCAGTATGGGTCTCCAGGCCTTTTCCTTTCTGGGTACCAGGAACAGTCTTGAGTAAAATCCTTGTCCCTGCTCTTGCTCTGGTACTTGTTGAGTGGCCCCCATTTCCATGAGGGATGAGACTTGCTTTTGTGCCTCTGCCCATTGTTTTTTTGGCAGATCTGGCCAGCTGTTTGCCTATGGCACGGTATGAAAATGGAACTTGTAGCCTTGTGACACTGTTTAGAACCCACTTGTCCTGGGTTATAATGTTCCAATTTTGAGAAAAAAGTGCTAATTTTCCCCCTAAGGGTGCTGCCGGGAGATAAGTGCTTGGTTTAGGCAGGGGGAAGTCATTGGGACTGTTTCCTGTAAGGTTGTGATTTGTCTTCTCCAACTTTGGAGGTAGAAACACCCCACTGCTTTGACCTGTATGAACCTTGCACCTGGGATCTGCCTCTTTGAGGTCTGTCTGACACAGGAAAGGACCAATTCTTTGTAGGCCAGAGTCTACTAAACCTAGGTGGCTGTACTTGTAAAAAATATTTGACAGTTTGCATAGATTTAGCTTTGTCCTCCATTTTCTTTAACACCAAACAAAGTATCATGCCGTAAAGGTGCATCTAATAATTAACTTTCACATGATCGGGCAGATTTTGTTCCTTTAACCAAGCATGCCTCCTAATTACAGAACCCGTAACTGCAGCCCTGCAGGAGGCCTCCAAAGAATCAAAACCACATTGCAAAGTATGCTTTCCAACTTGTTCAGCTGCATGCAATAAATCCTGCATTTCCTTGTTTTCTGCACAGTCAGTTTAACAACTTTTTCTGTTTAAGCAATACCATGACATGTTGCTGATATTTGAGCATATGAAAAGTACAGTTTTGTACCTACCATAAATGTAGATGTTAGAGTGTTCACACTGCTGCAGTCATTACACACGAGTTATCCTGCCGTCAGGCGGTTCCGCAGTCGGCCCGAGTTCCAAAGTCTTGGTCCAGCGTCAGTTGCTGTCGCTTCTTCCCTGACGTCAGTGCACCAGGGGTATATAAGATGCATCCAATGCCATTTTCTTCAATTTTTCTTGCCCCAGATGTTAGGTGCCCCCCAGTAGGTAGGCAATACATATTGCTAATCAAAAATATACAATAAAAACAATACCTTCAGTTACCAGCAAATACACCCCAAAGGTTGTATAGGATAGAAAGGTATAGATAAGTCCAGCTAGTTTAGAAGGGATGGAGGGAGGGTAACCTGGACTGCAGCAGTGTGAACACTTGAACATCTTCATTTATGGTAGATACAAAACTGCACTATGTTCATCGTGTTACACTGCTGCAGTCATTACACTTGGGTAGAATCCCAAAGTTGAGGTTGGGTGGCTGGTCCATTAAGAGTTAGGATTGGCTATGAGGCCCTGCAGAACGACAGTGGCAAACCCTGCTCTGAATTTAGAGTAAAGAGGCAGATGGTAATGCTTGGTAAAGGTGTGCACTGAACTCCAAGTTGCAGCCTCCAAAATTTCCTTGGTAGGTACTCCTCTGAGAAAGGCTGTTGAAGTGGCTGTTGCCCTGGAGGAATGTGGCCTAATGTTATTTGGGACTGATTTTCAATGCTGTGTGTAGCAGTACCGAATACAGTTCCCCTTGCCCTGTGATCCTGCAGCATATGCTACAAACAGTTGCTCAGTTTTCCTGAAAACCTTTGTTTTGTCCAAGTAGAAGCATAGCTGCCTGTGTATGTCCCAAGAATGCAGAAGTTTCTCCCCTTTATTCTGTGGGTTTGGATAAAAAAGTTGGCAAATGGATGGTTTGGTTAACAGCCACACTAGATACCACCTTTGGCATAAAGGTAGGGTTTGTCCTTAAAGATACCCTGTCCTGATGAAAAATTATAAAAGGTTCCACTGCCATTAATGCCTGTAGCTCTGAGACTCTTCATGCTGAAGATACTGCCAGGAGCAGAGCAGTATTCCATGATAAAAATTTTAGATCGGCTGTATTGGCTGGCTCAAAAGGTGGTAAATTGAAGTCCCAAGTTGGTGTTGGTGCTCTCCGGGGCGGTCTTATGTTTTTAGCTCCTCTGAGGTACTGCTTTTGCAAGGGATGAGAGAATAAAGGAGGACTCGTGTTGTAATGTGCTGAAATGGCAGAGGCGTGGATCTTAATTGATGAGAAGGATAGGCCTCTGTCCAGCATCTCAGTTAAGTATTGTAAAATCTGAGGAATGTTTGGAACAAGAGGGTCAAGGCTTTGAGCCTGGTTCCAGGCGCAGAATCTCTTCCATTTTTCTGAGTAAGCTTTCCTGATGCTAGGCCTCCTGGCCTCCAAAATGACATCCATAACAGCTTTAGAGAGAGGTGTTGTCTGTTTGACTAATGTATCTGCCATGCAGCCAGGTTTAGGGTTTTGAGCTGACCGTGCAGGATCTGATTGTTTTGTTGAGTCAAAAGGTGTGGGATTTGAGGCAAAACCCATGGTGGGCCTTGAGCCAAGTTCCTTAAGATAGGGTACCAGTGCTGGCGTAGCCAGTCTGGAGCAATCAGGATGATCTGTGTTTTTTCTTGTCTAGCTTTTAGAAGTACCTTTGAAAGGAGAGGCAGTGGCGGGAAGGCATAAACTTTTAGGTTTTTCCAGCTGAACAGAAGAGCATCCACTTTCCATGCTTGTTTGTGATAAGTCCTTGTGCAGAATTTTTGTAGCTGGCAATTCAGTGGGGAGGCAAAAAGATTTATGTCTGGGCATCCCCACTTTTGCGTTACCATGCTGAAGAATTGTTGATTCAATTTCCATTCGTGAGGGTCCATGATATTTTTGCTTAGATCGTCTGCCAGAGTATTTTTCTTTCCTGGCAGGAATTGTGCTTGCAGGTGAACTTGATACATTAGAACTGTGTTCCACAAGGTCATGGCTTGCCTGCATAGGGGATAAGAATGAGTGCCCCCTTGCTTATGTACCACATTACTGTGGTGTTGTCTGTCTTTAGTAGTAATTGTCCTGGATGTAGAAGGTCCTTGAAAGCTGTTAGGGCATTTTGAACAGCCAACATCTCTTTTTGAGTGATGTGAATATGCATCTGGTCTGTGGTCCACTTGCCCCAAATGCTTTTTCCTGCCATGTGTGCTCCCCAGGCGTAATCCTAAGCATCTGTTGTTAGAGTTTGCCTGGCTGTGGGTTGGGTAAAAGGCTGACCCCTGTTTAGGTGACATGCCTGTGCCCACCATCGAAACTCCTGTTGTAGGCAGGGAATCACTGGTATTACTGCTTCCAAACTGAGAGTGTGGAGTCCAAACACTTTTCAGGTACCACTGTAATTTCCTCATATGCAGTCTGGCATATGGTATTAGTAGTATGCAGGATGTCATGAATCCCAGGGCCTGCAGAATGTTTCTTGCAGGGAGATGGGACTTTCTTGCCAGCAATTGAAAATATTGAGTTAGTTGAACTTGTTTGTCTGGCGTGAGGTAAGCCATCTGGGCTGCTGTATTTAAGCTGGCACCCAGGAATATAATTTGTTGCGAGGGCACTAGCTTTGACTTCTTTTCGTTTACTATGTACCCTAGAGAAATTAGCAACCTTTTTACAAACGCCAGATGCTGTAGAAGAATGTCCTTTGTCTCTGCTTGAATGAGGCAGTCGTCCAGATATGGATATATTTGAATTCCTTTTTGTCTGTAAAATGCAATTACTGGTGCCAGGCACTTTGTGAAGACCCTGGGCGCAGTAGATAAGCCAAAGGACAGTGCAGAGAATTGGTAGTGCACTGTACCAGCTTTGAATATGAGGTATCTTCTGCAATTTTGTCTGATAGGGACATGCAGGTATGGCTTTTTGAGGTCCAGAGTAACGAGCCAAGCCTTCTTGCCCAGCATGGGTAGAAGCTGCTGTAATGTCAACATTTTGAATTTCGGAATATCCAGGTAAGTATTCAGAATTGAAAGGTCTAGTATGGGCCTCCAGGCCTTGTCCTTTCTGGGGACCAGGAAGAGTCTTGAGTAAAATCCTTGTCCTTGTTCCTGTTGTGGTACTTTTTGAATAGCTCTCATGTCCATGAGGGCTGAAATTTGTTTTTGTGCCTCTGCCCACTGATTTTGTGGCAGGTCTGGCATTCCTTTTAGCCTTGGTAAAGTATGAAAGTGGAATCTGTAACCTTGAGACACAATATTCAGGACCCATTTGTCTTGGGTGATTGTTTGCCAGTTTTGAGAAAAGAGTGCTAGTTTTCCCCCTAAGGGGGGCTTCCAAAAGAGACTTGCTTGGTGTACGAAGGGAAAAGTCATTGTGACGGTTTCCTGTAAGGTTGAGACTTTCCTCACCACCTTTTGGGGTTGAGGTGCCCCACTGCCATTGTCTGTTTGAGCCTTGGGGTTGAGATCTGCCTCTTGGGCGTCTGTATCTGCCTCTCTGTGGCCTGTCTGACACTGGAAAGGACCAATTCTTTGTTGGCCAATTTCTGCTAAACCGAGGTGGCTGTACCTGTAAGAAATCCTTGACTGTTTGCATAGATTTAGGCCTTAACACCAAACAAAGTATCATGCTGTAAAGGAGCAGTCAATAATTTTGCCTTAACATGATCAAGTAAACTTTGTTCTTTTAACCAAGCATGTCTTCGAATCACAGAACCTGTAACTGCGGCTCTACAAGAGGCCTCTAAAGAATCAAAACCACATTACAGGGTATGTTTCCCCACCTGTTCAACTGCATGCAATAAATCCTGCATTTCTTTGCAATTAGGAGCTTCTGTGCTTGCAAGCATTTTCTGCTTTAACTGAGCCATTAAATATTGTTGGTACTTAAGCATGTGAAACTGGCAATTTAAAGCTCTTACTGCTAAAGTTGCAGAAGTGTATACTTTCTTCCCCCATCTAACCAAAGCTCTGGAATCTCTGTCAGAGGGTACTGGATTTTTTGCAATGGAAGCCTTAACCCCTTTTGGACCCTGGGAAATAATCTCTGGATCAGCAGAAGGGTTTTTGTAAAGAAACTTGTGAGAGTCAGGGACCCTATAATACCTATCTGGCTTGGCTGGAGCAGGGGGGCAAAGAGTCAGGAGATAAACTGGATTCAGAGAACACATCATCCACAATATCTAGCACAGGCGGAATAGCCAGGGGCCTGTGTTGAGGCAATAAGAGGAAATCTCCGAGCCTTTTCCTGGATTCTGAATAATCCTGGCTTTCCCAATGGAAATGCTCCCTCATGGTATGTAAAGTTTCCCCAAAAGAATAATCCTCAGGAGGAGAAGCTGAAGGGATAGATTCTTCAGCATCAGAGTCCTCATAGGGAGGTAGAGAGTATCCCTGGTCTGAAGAGGAATCAGAGAAAATGGAAACCTGATCAGAGGAGTCAGAGTCTGTATCCTGTCTAGGCCTTTTCTCAGGAGGGGGATGGGAACCCCTGATTAGAGTAATGAGGTCTTCGGCCATTTTAAGCATCTGTTTCTTAGGCATGGAGGACTGTCCAGGAAAATGCTGTACTTGTTTCTTTGTCTTTAATGGTACCTTTGCCTTGGCTGCTGTTTTAATGGTAAGTTGTGAAGGTCTGAAAACACCCTCAGAAGCTGATGCCTGCTCAGCGGCTCCAGACCCATCTGAGGGATTAGGTTCCGTAGGCCCAATACCTTGAGTTTCCAGAGGCCTAGATGTCTCCACGTGGGAGTCGGAAGCGGCCTGTGTCTCTGAGGTAGCGGGTGTCAGGGGCTGCGAAAGCACCTCACTGAGAACCGGCGACTGGCCTAGAAGAGGTTTCGTCGGATTTGGTCCTCGGATGCCTGTCTTTATCCTTGTCTTTGCATTTTTTCGGTATTGAGGTCGTTGGCTGATCCGACGCCATTGTATAATTGAACCTTCGGCCAAAGTAGTGCAAAGCAAAATCAAAACGTCTTTTTATAGTGCGTTTGTTAAATCTAGCACAAAACCGACAACTAGTGACGTCGTGATCAGGGCCTAGGCATAGAATACAGTAAGAGTGGAAGTCCTTATGAGGTATTTGCTTCCCACAAGAAATATAATTGTTAACTTTTTCTGACATCGGTCTGAGGCAAGAAAATAGTTTCCCCAACGGGGTACTTGCCGTTCGGATCTGAAATTCGACTTCGAAAATCTGAGGAGTCTGCCGACCGGCACTTGCGAACTGCTTCTGCTTCGGGCACCGCGCGGTAAGAAAGACTGAAGAAAATTGCGTCGGATGCATCTTAAATACCCCTGGCGTACTGACGTCAGAAAAGAAGCGACAGCAACCGACGCCGGACCAAGACTTTGCAACTCAGGCCGTCTGTGGGACCGCCTGATGGCAGGATAACCCAAGTGTAATGACTGCAGCAGTGTAACACGATGAACATCCGACAGTTTAAGACCCTTATAGCCAAGGTAGCAGATGTGTAAACCTTTTTTCCCCATCTATACAGTGCCTTAGAATCTCTGCCAGAGGGGGTAGGGTTTTTTGCAGTGGAAGCTTTAACTCCTTTGGGACCCTGTGAAATAGTCTCTGGGTCTGCAGCAGGGTTTTTAAAAAGGAATTTATGAGAGTCAGGAACCCTGTAGTATCTATCAGGCTTAACAGGAGCTGGAGGTAAAGAGTCAGGGGTAAGACTAGACTCTGAAAACATCTACAATGTCTAACACAGGTGGAATGGCTAAAGGCCTGTGTTGAGGAAGTAAAAGGAAATCACTGAGCCTCTTTTTAGATTTTGAAAAATCTTGGCTCTCCCAGTGGCAATGCTCCCTCATGGTATGCAAAGTTTCCCCAAAAGACTAGTCCTCTGGAGGAGAAGCTGAAGGTATGGATTCTTCAACATCAGACTCCTCATAATGGGGAAGAGAATATTCCTGATCAGAAGAAAAATCAGAAGAAATAGAAACCTGATCTGAAGATTCATAGTCAGTCTCTTGTCTAGGTCTCTTATCAGGAGGGTGGTGGGAACCCCTGATCAAGATAATCAAGTCTTCGGCCATTTTGAGCATCTGTTTTTTGGGCATACAGGCCTGTCCACGTGGCTCTTGAGTTTGTTTATTTGCTTTAGAAGGTGCTTTAGTCTTTGCCTTTAAAGCTGAAGTCAGTTTAATGTAAAGATGTTTAGGTCTGAATACACCCTCAGAAGCCGGTGCCTGCTTAGTGGCTCTGGACCCGAGGGAATAGTATCCGAGGTTCCAATACCTTGAGTTTCCAGCGGCATGGTCGATTCCACGTGGGTGTCGGTAGCGGCCTGCGACTCTATAGTAGCGGGCGTCAGGGGTTGCAAAAGCACCTCAATGAGAACCGGCGACTGGCTTAGGAGAAGCTTTGTCGGTTTTGGGCCTCGGTTGTTTCTCTCACTCCTTTCTTTGCGTTTTTTGTGAACTCCGGTAGTCGGATGGCTATCCGACAACACTTCTGCATAATTAAACTGGCGTCCAAAATAGTTTAAAGCAAAATTATACCAACGCTCAATAGTGCATTGGTTAAATCTAGCACAAAACCGACAACCAGAAACGTTGTGATCAGGGCCTAGGCAAGGCATACATTAAGAATGAAAGTCCTTATGAGATATTTGCTTTCCACAAGAAATACAATTATTTACTTTTTCTGACATCGGTCTGGAGCAAGAAAAATGTTTCCCCAACGGGGTACTTAGCTTTATTGAAGACTTCGGATCTGAAATTCGAACACGAAAATCTCAGGAGCTGGCCAACCGGCACTTGTGAACTGCTTCTGCTTTGGGCACCACGCAGCAAGAAAGACCGAAGAAAATGGCATCGGCTGCTTCTTTTATACCCCTGACGACTTGACGTCAGGGAAGGGGTGACAGCAGCCGACGCAGAACCTAAGACTTTGGAATTCAGGCCGACTGAGGGCAACCTGCCAGCAGGATTACCCAAATGTAATGACTGCAACAGTGAAACACGAAGTACAGTTTTGTACCTACCATAAATGTAGATGTCCGATAGGTATGCATCTGCAGTCAACACATATGGGTTGTCCTGCCTCAGGCAGCCCTTCGGTCGGCCGGATTCCAAAGTCTGGATCTGGCCTCGGCAGATGTCGCACTTTCCCCGACGTCAGAGCGTCTGGGGTATAAAAGCATCAGCCGACGCCATTTTCCTCAGTTTTTCTTGCCCCAGATGCCAGGTGCCCTCTAAGGAAGGCTAAAATTTGGAGAGATGCATTTTAAAAACAAATCCAAACATGCACAGTACTATAAAAACAAATACACCATAATAGATCCCCCCAGCTAGCTATAAGAGGGGTAAGTACCCAAGAAATACCACTATAAAAGGGGTAAGCACCCAAAAAAAATACCACAGAGGGGAAGGAGGGAGGGTAAACCTGACTGCAGATGCATACCTATTGGACATCTACATTTATGGTAGGTACAAAACTGTACTATGTCCTTCAAGGATGCATCTGCAGTCATCACATATGGGTAGAATACCATAGCCAATCTGGGGGTGGAGGTACTAAGTAAAGGATGGTGTAGCTAAAATACCCTGCAGGACTGACGTAGCAAAGCCTGCTGGATCTGGAATATAAAGGTAAATTGTAATGCTTGGCAAATGTATGCACGGAGCTCAATGTAGCAGCTTCTAAAATGTCCTTGGTAGCCACCCCTCTTAGGAAGGCTGTGGAGGTGGCTGTGGCTTTCGTGGAATGAGGTCTAATGTTAGCTGGCACAGTTTTTCCATGAAAGGAGTAACAAAAACGAATGCAATTTCCTATCCATTTTGAAATTGTCTGTTTGGAAATTGCTTTTCCTTGTGCCCCAGCAGCATATGCTACAAACAGCTGGTCAGTCTTTCTGTAACTTTTAGTTCTGTCCAAGTAGTAGCGCTACTGTCTGTGTATGTCCAGGGTGTGCAGAAGTTTCTCCCCTTTATTTTGTGGTTGTGGGAAGAATGTAGGCAAGTGAATAGCTTGGTTCAAAGATACCCTGGATACCACCTTTGGCATAAATGTAGGATTGGTTCTCAATGAAACTCTGTCCTGATGAAAAATAAGAAATGGCTGTACTGCCATTAGAGCTTGTAACTCAGATACTCTTCTTGCTGAGGTTATGGCCAGAAGGAAGGCAGTTTTCCAAGACAGAAACTGTAGATCTGCAGATGCTGCTGGTTCAAAGGGAGGAAGTGTTAGTTTTTCCAACACGAAGTTAAGGTCCCAAGTAGGTAGAGGTGGTTTCCTTGGAGGACTGATGTTTTTGATTCCTCTTAGAAACTGTCTCAGGAGAGGATGAGATAAGACAGGTGGATCAACATTGTATTCTGCTGAAATTGCTGAGGCATGTATCTTAATGGAAGAGTAAGACAGGCCGTTGTGGAACAATTCTGCCAAATATTCCAGTATATGTGCCAAGTTCATCACTGTCGCATCTAGGCCCTTTGTTGTGTTCCAAGTGTGAAGTCTTTTCCACTTTGCTGAATATGCCTTCCTTGTGGAAGGCCGGCGAGCTTCCATAATAATATCCTTCACTCTCTGGGATAGCTTATCCTGAGGAGGAGTCAAGGTATTTTCCAGGCAGTTAGTTGCAAGGTTTTCAGGTTGGAATGCAGAGTCTTGAAATTGTGCTGTGTCAGTAGAAGTGGCCATAGGGGGAGAGACCACGGTTTCGTCTGTGACATGCTCTTTAACAGTGGGTACCAGTGCTGTCTTGGCCAGTTTGGAGCTATCAGAATCACTCTGGGTTGCTCTGTTCTGATCTTCAGTAAGACCTTGGTAATTAATGGGAGAGGTGGAAAAGCATACACTGTTAGAGCTTTCCAGCTGAAAGAGAGAGCGTCCACTTTCCATGCTTGTGGGTGGTATGTCTTTGAGCAGAATTTCTTCAGTTGATGATTGTGGGGGGAGGCGAACAGATCTGTTTCCGGCCTTCCCCATGATTGTGTTATGAGTAAGAAGATGTCTTGGCGCAGCATCCATTCGTGTGCATCCATGGTATTTCTGCTTAAGCTGTCTGCCAGTATATTGTCTTTCCCTGGCACGAACTGGGACTGCAGCTGTATATTGAGTTTCAAGGAAAGTTCCCATAGATTCATTGCCAGTCTGCAAAGAGGGTAGGAATGGGTGCCTCCTTGCTTGTTTATGTACCACATAACTGTGGTGTTGTCTGTCCTTATGAGTAGGTGGCCTTGATGAAGAAAAAGTTTGAAGGCCTCGATTGCGTGTATCACTGCCAGCATTTCCTTTTGGTTTATGTGCATGCATAGCTCTCTTTGTGACCATAGCCCTTGGATACATCTGCCCTCCATGTGTGCTCCCCAACCTTGGTCTGAAGCGTCCGTAGTGATGGTTTGGCTGGCTCTTGGCTTGCTGAAGGGCAACCCACTGTTCAACTGGCAGGCTTGAGCCCACCACAGAAATTCCTTTTGGAGGCATGGAATGAGTGGGTTCAAAGTTTCTAAACTGTGACTGTGCTGAGTCCATAAACTCCTTAGGTACCATTGTAATTTTCTCATATGCAGCCTTGCTTGTGGAATCAGAAGAATGCAAGATGCCATGTAACCCAGGGCCTGCAGGATTTTCCTTGCAGTCAGCTGAGTTTGTCTTGTCAGATTCTTGAAGTTATCCGGTAGTTGTTTTTGTTTTTCTTCTGTGAGAAAGGCCATTTGGGTGGTTGTGTCTAGATCTGCACCCAGAAAAAGTTATTCTTTGGGATGGAACAAGTCTTGACTTGTGGATGTTGACTGTATATCCCAAGGCCTGCAGTAGGTGGATGGCATAATCCAAGTCCTTTAACAAAGTTTGCTTGCTGTACGCTTGTATAAGGCAGTCGTCCAGATATGGGTAAATTTGAATCCCCTGAAGTCTGCAGTGTGCAATTCCTGATGCCAGGCATTTCGTGAATACTCTGGGCGCAGTAGATAAGCTAAAGGGCAATGCTGAGAATTGATAATGCTCTGACCCTGCAAGAAATCTGAGATGTCTTCTGCAACTTTGCCTGATAGGGACATGCAGGTATGCCTCCTTGAGGTCTAGAGTCACCAGCCAAGACCCCTTGCCCAGCATGGGAAGGAGTTGCTGTAGAGTCAGCATTTTGAATTTTGGCACAATGAGGTAAGTATTCAGTGCGGACAAGTCGAGAATAGGCATCCACTGATTTTCTTTTCTTGGAACATGGAATAATCTGGAGTAAAATCCTTGGCCTTGTTCTGAACGAGGTACATTTTCTATAGCTTTCATTTGTATTAAGTTGGAAATTTGTTTCAAAGCCTCTGCCCTCTGATTTGGTGGCAGGTCTGGCATGCCTTTTCTTTTTGGCAATGTGTGGAAATGGAACCTGTATCCTTTGTCTATTATTTGCAGTGTCCATGTGTCCCTTGTAATGCTGTGCCAATTTATTGAAAATAAAGAAAGCTTTCCGCCCAAAGGTGCTTCTAATTGAGCCCTGGTCGGCGGAGTCAAAACAAAGTCATTGAGTCTGTCCTGGTGTAGCAGTTGTAGTTCCTGCACTACCTCTCTGGTTGGGAGGCTGCCATTGACTGCCTCTGTAGGAGCCTCTAGCTTGCCCTCTACCTCTGGCACGCCTATTCCTGCCTCTCTGAGATATGTCTGAGTCCGGAAAGGACCAATTCTTAGTAGGCCAATTTCTGCTGAATCTCGGTGGTTGGACTTGCAGAAAGTCTTTGACTGTTTGCACAGATTTTGCCTTTTCTTCAAATTTCTTTAAGACCTCTTGAGCCGTGGAACCAAATAATTTTTGCTTTTCCATAGGAGCATCCAAAAGCTTAGCTTTAACATGGTCTGGCAGAGATTGTTCCTTCAGCCAGGCATGCCTACGTATGACTACACCTGTCATAGCTGACCTACATGAAGCTTCCAATGCATCATAACCACACTGCAAGAAATGGTTACTAACCTGCTGGGAGTTATGTACCAGATCCTGAAGGGATTTGCGATCAAGGGGTTCAGAAGACAGTTTCTTATGCAATTCATCTAACAAATGCTCTTGGTACTGTATCATATGAAATTGACAATTTAATGCCCTCATGGAAAGAGTTGCAGAAGTATACACTTTTTTACCCCATCTCTAAAGCTCTGGACTCCCTTTCAGAGGGTAGAGGATTTCTAGCAGTGGCAGCTGCAACCCCTTTTGGCCCCTGGGAAATAGTTTCTGGATCAGCAGAGTGGGCCTTGTACAGGTGAAGATGTGAGTCCGGGACCCTGTAGTACCTATCAGGTTTGGCAGGAGCCGGAGGGAGAGGGTCAGGGGTTGTACTAGCATCAGAGTACACATCATCAATGACATTCAAAACAGGAGGTATAGCTAAAGGCCTATGCTGAGGTAAATGTAAAAAGGTCCTTAATCTCTTTCTAGAATTAGAGAATTCCTGACCCTGCCATTGAAAATGTTCTCTCACAGAGTGTAATGTCTCTCCAAAGGAAAACTCTTCAGGAGGGGAGGCCGAGGGAATAGATTCTTCAGCATCAGAATCCTCAGAGGGCCGAATAAGCCTCCTCCTGGTGGTCTGACAGAGTAGAGCCATCAGAGGACTCATCTGAGGAGTGGGGGTCAGAGGGCTCAACCCTGGGCCTTTTGTCTGGAGGTGGTTGCGAGCCCCTGTCCGGATGAGTTTGAGAACCTCTAATTAAGGAGATAAGATCCTCTGCTAAGCTAAGAATCTGTGAGCCAGTAGAGGGTCTCTGAGAGGTAACCTTGGGAGGCAAAGCTTTAGAAAGTTTAGCAGCTTTAGCCCTAGAGAAAGCCTTAATGGACATGGATGCAGGAGGTCTGGCTGCACCACATGCAGGAGTAGATTGGTCTAAAGGAATGGTGTCGGAAGGTTCCTGGACACCAGTTTCAGTAGGTAATTCAATAACAGACTCGGCCGGGGCCTCCGGGGCCGAGGTAGTCGGTTGTGCGGTTTCGGTAATCGGAAGTACCAAGGACTCGGTTTCAGCCGAGACCGAGACACTCGTGGTAGGCCTGACCGTGGTTTCAGCCGAAACCACGGCCCGCGTGTATCGGTCCTTGTCCTTCCGTTTCTTAACTAAATGCGAAGTCGGAGTCGCCGACGGCATCTTGTAAGCAAAACTAGCCCCAAAGAATTCCTCTGCAAACTCCGACCGATGTCTAAGAGTTCGTCGGTTGAAGGAAGCACAGGCTGAACAGGCCGAGACGCCGTGGTCTGGGCCTAGGCAGGGGAGGCAGTAAGAGTGGAAATCCTTATGAGGTATTTGTTTCACACAAGTTAAACAATTATTAACTTTATCTGACATCGGCTGAGGCAAGAAAGAGTCCCCAACGGGGTACTTAGCTTTTTCAAAGTCTTCGGTAGCTGAATCACAGGAGCTGGCCGACCGGCACTTGCGAACTGCTTCTGCTTCGGGCACCACGCGGCAAGAAAGACTGGGGAAAATGGCGTTGGCTGATGCTTTTATACCCCAGACGCTCTGACATCGGGGAAAGTGCGACATCAGCCGAGGCCAGACCCAGACTTTGGAATCCGGCTGACCGAAGGGCTGCCTGAGGCAGGACAACCCATATGTGATGACTGCAGATGCATCCTTGAAGGACATCATCCCTTCCTTCCCCCTGGGAGAGGTGAGCAGGCAATACCCCTTCAATCTTCTCCATCTCTACCTGAAGCCTCAAGTGCAGGCAGTGCTACTCTAACCCTTGTCACTTGGGTCCCAAGAAAAGACACGTTTACAGCACTGGTGGTGGAACACCCAATAAGTACTGCCTTGATGTACATTACAAGAAATTTAAGTCACTAACTTAACACAACATCTGTGAGAAGTTGGTTCATCTCTTGTGTTAATTGCAATGCCCTTAATCTGTTAAACTATTTACTTAACCTTGACAATGGCTTCAGTCTGACTGCAAGAAATTCATTGAGTTAAGTAATAACTCAATCAGCTTGTGGACGATCTAAAAAGTACAGTTGCGTACACTTAACATAAATGTAGATGTTCGAGTATATTCACTGTTGCATTAATTACATTTGGGTAATCCGCTGGCAGGTTGCCCTCGGTCAGCCTGAATAACAAAGTCTTGGGTCCTGCGTCGGTTGCTGTCTCCTCTTCCATGACGTCAGGTTGTCAGGGGTATAAAACATGCAGCCGACACCATTTTAATCAGTTTTTCTTGCCCCAGATGTCAGGTGCCCCCCAAATGGGGAGCAAAAATATATGTATAAACTGTAAATATATAAATGCACCTTAGAAACATAAAATTTAAACTTCAACTAAAAGCAAATACACCACAAAGGCTTTTGAGTATAGTGAAGGAAAGAAAAGGTCTAGAAAAGGGAGCTGGCGGGTGGGTAACCCGGACTGCAACAGTGAATACACTCGAACATCTACATTTATGGAAAGGGTACACAACTGTACTACAATTTTCGTGTTTCACTGTTGCAGTCATTACATTTGGGTAGAATCCCAAAGCTATGAATGGGAGGATGGAATTAAACAGCATTAGGAGCAGCTAAAAGGCCCCTGCAGGACTGCAGTGGCAAAGCCTGCCCAAGATTTAGAGAAGAGAGGTAAATGATAACGCTTTGTGAACGTATGAACTGAGCTCCAAGTAGCAGCTTCTAGAATGTCTCTGGTAGGGACCCCTCTGAGAAAAGCTGCTGAAGTAGAGGCAGCCCTGGTGGAATGGGATCCGATCCCCTTGGGCACAGGTTTATCATGGTGCAATAGTAGAAACGAATGCAGTGGCTTATCCATTTAGAAATAGTCTGCTTTGATATAGCCTTCCCCTCTGATCCTGCAGTAAATGCCACCAGTAGTTGCTCACACTTTCTTAGAGATTTTGTCCTGTTTAAGTAGAATCTAGTTGTCTGTGTACATCCAATGAATGCAGAATCCGCTCCCCCTTGTTCTGCGGATTTGGGAAAAAAGTTGGCAGGTGAATGGTCTGGTTAAGAGTCGCACTGGATACCACCTTAGGCATAAAAGAAGGATTGGTCACGAGGGCCACCCTGCCCGGGTAAAAAACAATGAAAGGCTCCACTACCGTGAGAGCCTGTAGTTCTGAAACCCTTCTAGCTGAAGTGATTGCCTAAAGAAAAGCTGTCTTCCAAGAAAGAAATTTTATATCCACAGTAGCTGCTGGTTCAAAAGGAGGCAGGGTGAGTTTTTCCAGCACAAAATTGAGGTCCCATGCAGGAGTTGGTGCTCTCCTGGGAGGCCTTACATTTTTGGCCCCTCTGAGATACTGTTTTAGCAGTGGATGAGAAAAGAGGGGAGGCTCTGTGTTGTAATGAGCCAAGATGGCAGCGGCATGGATTTTTATTGAAGAAAAAGATATGTCCTTGTCAAGCATCTCAGTTAAGTATTGTAAAATCTGAGGAATATTGGGCTTTGCTGTGTCTATTCCTTGTGCTTGGTTCCAAGCACAGAATCTCTTCCATTTATCAGCATAAGATTTTTTAGTACTACGCCTTCTGGCTTCCAAAATGACATCCATCACAGGTTTACTGAAAGATGCGGTTTGAATAATTAGTTTATTAGCCATGCTGCACGATTCAGAGTTTGGAGCCGAGTGTGCAGAATATGACAGTTCTGCTGAGACAATAAATGAGGTGTTTGAGGCAAGTACCACGGAGGAAGGTGTGACATATTCCTTAAAAGCGGGTACCAGTGTTGGCGAGGCCAGTCCGGAGCAATTCGAATCATTTTTGTTTTTTCCTGTCTGACTTTTAGTAAGACCTTGGAGAGTAGAGGCAGAGGGGGAAAGGCATAGACTGATAGGTTTTAAGGATAGAGCATCCACTTTCCATGCTTTTTTGTGAGGAGTTCTTGTGCAGAATTTGTCCAACTGATAGTTTTGGGGAGGCAAATAGATCTATGTCTGCGCTTCTCCATTTCTGTGTTATCATGCTGAAGATTTGTGGATCCAGTTTCCATTTGTGCGGATCCATAAGATTTCTGCTTAGGTCATCTGCCAGAGTATTTTGCTTTCCTGGCACGAATTGAGCTTGAAGATATATTTGGTAAGTCAAGGCTTTGTTCCACAAGGCTATGGCTAGTCTGCAAAGGGGGTAGGAATGGGTACCCCCCTGCTTGTTTATGTACCACGTAACTGTGGTGTTGTCTGTCTTTATCAGTAGTTGTCCTGGATGAAGTAAGTTCTTGAAGGATGTCAGAGCATTCTGAACAGCTAGCACTTCTTTCTGGTTGATATGTAGATGCATTTGATTTGGGCTCCATTTACCCTGAATGCATCTCCCTGCCAGGTGGGCCCCCCAAGCATAATCTGAAGCGTCTGTAGTTAGGGTTTGGGTGGCAGGGGGTAGAGTGAATGCAGTCCCTTGTTTTGGTGACATGTCTCTGCCCACCAAAGAAACTCCTGTTGTAGGCAGGAAATGAGAGGAATCATTGTTTCCAGGCTGTGACAATGTTGACTCCATAAGCTTTTTAGGTATCACTGAAGTTTCCTCATATGCAGGATCGCATATGGAATTTGTAGAATGCAGGTTGCCATGAACCCCAAAGCCTGCAGAATTTGTCTTGCAGAAAACTGTGTTTTTGTTGCCATTTGTTTGAAGTATATTGTCAATTGCATTTGTTTGTCTGGCGTGAAATAAGCCATCTGGGAAGTTGTATTCAGGCTTGCACCCAGGAATGTAATTATTTAGTGTGTACCAGTTGTGATTTCTTTTTGTTTATGGTGTACCCTAGGCATGCTAGAAGCCTTTTTACAAACGCCAGATGTTTAAGAGTGTTCTCGTCCTCTGCCTGAATGAGGCAATCATCCAGATAAGGATAAATTTGAATGTTTCTTTCCCTGAAGAATCCAATTACTGGTGCCAGGCACTTTGTAAAGACCCTGGGCGCAGTAGATAAGCCAAAGGGCAGTGCAGAGAATTGGTAATGCAAAAAACCTGCTTTGAAGCGGAGGCATCTTCTGTAAGATTCCCTTATTGGGATATGCAGGTATGCCTCAAGTCTAGAGTTACCAACCAGGCATTCTTGCCTAGCATAGGCAGTAACTGTTGTAAAGTCAGCATTTTGAATTTTGGAATGTCCAGGAACGTGTTCAGAATCGATAAATCCAGTACTGGACGCCATGATTTGTCTTTTCTGGGTACCAGGAAAAGTCTTGATCCTTTTTCCTTTTCTGGTACCAGTTGAATAGCCCCCATATCCATGAGGGTCATGACTTGTTTCTGGGCCTCTGCATACTGGTTTTGTGGCAGATCTGGCCATCCGTTTGGCATTGGCAAAGTATGAAAATGAAATCTGTACCCCTGGGATACTATTTTTAATACCCACTTGTCCTGGGTAATTAACCTCCAATTTTGAGTATGAAGTGCTAGTTTTCCCCCCAAGGGGGCTGCCAAAAGATAGTGCTTGGAGATGGAAGAGGAAAGTCATTGAGACTGCTTACTGTAGGGCTGTGCTTTGCTACCTCCAGATTTGGAGGTGGAGGCACCCCATTGCTTTGACCTGTAAGATCCCTGTGACTGATATCTGGAGCCTTTTGAGCACCTGAGTTTGCCCTGAGTGGCTCTGTTGGACACAGGAAAGGACCAATTCTTAGCAGACCAGTGTCTATTGAACCTGGGTGGCTGCACTAGCAAGAAATCTTTTACAGTTTGCAGAGATTTAGCTTTGTCTTCCATTTTCTTTAAAACCTCTTCTGCCTTATTACCAGACTATCATGCTGTTAAGGGGGATCCAACAATTTAGCTTCAACATGATCAGGCAGATTTTGCTCCTTGAGCCAGGCGTGCCTTCTTATCAAAGATCCAGTTACGGCGGCCCTGCAAGAGGCCTCCAAGGAATCAAAACCACATTGCAAAGTATGTTTTCCAAACTGTTCTGCTGAATGCAATAAATCCTGTAACTCTATTTTTCACACAATCAGAAATCAACATAATTTTCTTTCAGTAAGCCCATAACATGCTGTTGATATTTAAGCATATGAAACTGGCAGTTTAAAGCCCTGATTGCCAAGGTTGCAGGCATATAAACCTTCTTATCCCATCTATCCAGCGTCCTGGAATGTCTACCAGAATGGGTAGGATTTTTGGCTGTAGAAGCCTTAACATCCTTGGGACCCTGAGAAATAGTCTCAGGATCAGCAGCAGGATTTTTGAAAAGAAATTTGTGGGTGTCAGGAACCCTTTAATATCTGTCTGGCTTACTAGGAGCCAGAGGCAGGGAATCAGGAGCCATGCTTGATTCCAAGTACACATCATCAACAATGTCTAATACAGGAGGTATTGCCAAAGCCCTATGCTGAAGAAGGAGGAGGAAATCCCTAAGCCTCTTTTTTGATTCAGAGAAGTCCTGACTCTCCCAGTGAAAATGTTCCCTTAAAGTATGCAAAGTCTCTCCAAAACAGTAATCCTCAGGAGGAGATGCAGATGGTAGGGATTCCTCTGCATCAGAATCCTCATAAGGTGGAATAGAAACTTCCTGATCAGAAGAGGAATCAGAGGAAATGGAAACCTGATCTGAAGATTCATAATCAGTGCCTTGCCTGGGCCTCTTAGCAAAGGGGGGGGGGGGGGGGGGGGTTGGGAACTCCTGATCAAGGTAATTAAATCCTCAGTCATTTTGATCATTTGTTTTTTAGGCATAGGGGCCTGAGCACGTGGTTCATGGTTTTTTTAGACACAGAAGTCGTTTTTGCCCTTGTTTTTGTTGATGGTGTCGGTTTAATATAAAAATGTTGAGGCTTGAAAACACCATCAGAAACCTGTGCCTGCTCAGTGACTCTGGACCCATCCAAGGGAGAGACATCCGCAGGTTCAATACTTAGCGAATCTTGCGGCATACCGGACTCCGAATGGGTCTCTGAAGAGGCCTGCGACTCAAAAGTAGCGGGTATCAGGGGTTGCGAAAGCACCTCACTGAGTACCAGCGACTGGCTTTGGAGAAGCTTCATCAATTTTGGACCCCGACGGTCTGTGTCTTTTTCCTTACTTTTTTTGTGAACTCCAGTAGTCTGACTGCTAACCGACGAAATTTCAGGGTAGCTAAATCTTGAACCAAAATATTTAGAAGCAAAAATATACCAACGCTTAACAGTGCGTTGGTTAAATTTAGCATAAAACCGACAGCAAGGCACGTTGTGATCAGGGCCTAGGCAAGGAATACAGTACAAATGAAAATCCTTATAAGGTATTCGCTTCCCACAAGTAATGCAGTTATTAACTTTTACTGACATCGGTAAGAAGCAAGAAGCAAGGCACAAAATCCACTTAAGTTCTATACCTTCTGCATCACTGACAATATCAAACATCCAAACATTTTCGAATTGTACATTTAATACTTGGAACAAGAAATTATGTGCGGGATGACATGAAAGGGTATACTTAGGTAAGGCACTGTAAAGATGTCCTTTTCTTGTACAATAAACATGATCCCTGATCCTGTCTCTTAACCAACTACTGGACTTACCCTCATAAAATTTAAAACATACAAAGCAGTGTGTCATATACATTACACTACAGGGTACTGCAATCTACTTTTACTGTCAATTGCCATAGATGGTAAGTATCAGGATGTCAAAAAAATCTAGAGGTACCTATATATAAACTAACTGCATAACTGACACATTTGTGGGTGCCCATTTCTAAAGGGTCAACAGTTCGATGGATTCTAGGGTAACATAGTTGTTGCTTAAGATTTTTACTGTTACGATATGCAAGCTTGGGGTGTTTGCCCACAAGGTCACAGGTTTTATCATCAACAGTTAAAATATGCCAGTTTCTACTGATTATATCAATGACTTGCCCAATATCTTGTGTGTAAGGTAGTATCACTGGGATACTGGACTCAACCATTGTACTTCTTTTCGAACATTTGTTACCTTCAGAAAACTAAGGTTTACCACGTCCGTCTCTTTCATTCATGACCTTCAAATATGCCTTTTCAATCTCTCCTCTACTATAACCTCTTCCAATAAACGCACATTTAAGTTGTTCAAGTTATGCAGCGAAATCAGAGGTTTCACATGATGGTCGTGAAACCCTAAATGACTGACTCTCTATAATGTTATGAAATATATGGGGTGGATGCATACTATCTCTGTAGAGGAAAGTTGGATGGTAACATTCTTTCCTAATTAACCTAGTAGAGAGGCCATGGCCTTAACATCCAAGTAGTCAATCTCCTTATCGGAACTATTTGAAGTAAATTTAGGAAAGGAACTGCTATTATTAAGAACACTTAAAAATTGCAGCAGTTCTTCCTTCTTTCCATTCCAACAAATAATCAGATCATCGACAAAATGCAGATAAAACCATACCGCACAACTCTGTTGTGTGTGTTCAAATTCCCACTGCATTATAACTAAATTAGCAAGAGTTGGCACAGCCAGAGCTACACCAACTGTTTGCCAATAATAAGAAGTTATGTACCTACCATAACGTTCCACGTTAGTTGTCTTCTTCTCGCCTTCTTTCTTGCTGGATGGGCTCGGAACCGATCCTCGTCTCCGACTCAGCCTATACTATAGCTCGAGAGCTATTTTTACCAGCTCGAGGCAGCCCTATATCCCATAATACCATGCGCTAACTCCCCAGATCTCGTTGACAGCTAACACATAGTATAGTTTTATTGTTACCAAAAAATAAGCCATTATATAAAAATATGGTCTTCCTGCTGGTAATACTCATGATACGGATAATGCTGAATAACTATGTATCATGAAAGAGAAGGACTCGGAGACCTTCAAGTCTGTCCAGGCTAGGGGGCAGGAGGGAGGGATGCAAGAAAGAAGGCGAGAAGAAGACAACTAACATGGAACCTTATGGTAGGTACATAACTTCTTAATGTTAAGTTGTCATTCTCATCTTCATTCTTGCTGGATGGGACAGCGTCCCTAGCACCTTGGTCCTGGGTGGCTCAACGGAACAGACTCCTGAGTACGGTGGAACCAAAGTCAGTTCTATTTCTGGAGGCTATATCAAGTTTGTAATGGGTAATAAAAGTATGTTGAGAAGCCCATGTAGCTGCTGCACAAACGGCATCTAATGGTAACCTTGCTTGAAAGGCTGTTGAGGTTGATAGTGCCCTGGCTGAATGAGCCTTAGGTCTTGAAGGAAGTTGTTTGTGTCTCAACTCGTAGACAAAGGTAATGATGGATGCTAACCATCTGGAAAGAGTTACCTTTGATACTGGAAGTCCTTTCTTTCCTTCAGCATAAGAGAGGAAGAGCTGTTCTGACTTTCTGAATTGTTTTGTCCTGTCTAGATAATACCGCAGTTGACGATGAACATCAAAGGAATGTAGTTTCTATTCAGTCCTGTTTGAATAATTTGGGAAGAAAACAGGCAAGTCAATAGTGTGGTTCAGATTTGATTCAGACGAGACTTTTGGTAGGAAGGAAGGATTCGTTCTGAGAGCTACCCTGTCTTTATGAAAAACCAAATAAGGGGGATGGACAGACAAGGCCTGAAGTTTCGACATCCTTCTGGCAGATGTTATAGCCACCAAAAACAGAGTTTTCCAAGAGAGAAGCTTGAGGGAACAAGAAGCTGCAGGCTCAAAGGGAGAGAGAATTAATGAAGTTAACACTAAATTTAGATCCCATTGTGGAGGAGAATCCTTAATGGGAGGTCTGAGCAAGAAGATGCCCTTGAGGAAAGCTTTACAGAGTTTATGTGACATAATATTGGTTTCCGAGAGCCCTACATGAAAATTGGCAATGGCCGCTAGTTGTGCTCTGATAGTGGCCGACGATGACACTGAATGAAAAAGCTCCGCCAGAAAATCTAGAACTTTATGAATTGGTGCATTAAAAGGATCTAAGGACCTAGCTTCTGCCCAGAACGAAAAACGCTTCCATTTACTCGCATAAGTCTTCCTAGTATTGGACTTATGGAAGGCAAGAATGACATCACGGACAGGAAGAGAAATAAAGGGAAGCCTGGCTAAGGTTGGAAGTGGAGCAACCAAGCTGTGAGGTTGAGGGAGTGAAGAGACTGGTGCAGCTTGCCCGTCAGATGGGTCAAAAGGTCTGGAAATGGTTCCAGATGCCAGGGCTGTTCCAGTAGATGATGGTGTAGGAACAGAAACCATACTTGTCGAGGCCAGTACGGAGCAATGAGGATCATTTTGGATCTCAATGCGGCTGCTTTCTGAATTAGCTGCGGAATCAACGGAAAGGGGGGAAAAGCGTATAGAAGACCCCAAGGCCAATTGTGGACAAGAGCGTCTCTGGGGGGATGGCCTGGTAGAGGGAAGTGTGTGAAGAAGTCGAGGCACTTGCTGTTTTGAGGTGTTGCGAAAAGGTCGCAGCAAGGCTGGCCCCACTTCTGGAAAATTCTCTCTGCTACCGCTTAATTTAGAGACCACTCGTGAGGTATGAGAATTGTTCTACTCAGTCTGTCAGCTATGACGTTGGACCTCCCAGGGATGTGCGTTGCTATCAGAAACCGCTGAGAGGAGATTGCCCACTGCCAAAGTCTGAGTGCTTCTCGACATAGGGGGTAGGACTTTGTTCCGCCCTGCTTGTTTATGTACCACACTACAGACATATTGTCCGTTTGAACTGCTATAGTCCCCATGGGAAGAGAGTCCTGAAGGGCTTGCAACAATAAAAGCACTGCTCTCATCTCAAGGACATTTATGTGCAGGTGGTATTCTAATTGTTGCCATATGCCCTGGACAGTCCTGCCCTGATAGTGCCCCCCCCACCCGATCAAGGAGGCATCCGTTGTCACCGTGGCAACTGGAGGGGGAAGAACAAAGGGTCTGCCCTGAAGAAGTTGAGGGGAGACCATCCACCAGGAGAGGTGTTTTTTGCAAGTTGGGGTTATCAAAATGTTGTGAGTCATTGGGAGCCGTTGAAAGGACCACTGAGAAAAATGCATCCACTGGAGAATTCTCATGTGCAAGCGGGCTAAAGGGAGAAGGAGAATCGCCGCTGCCATGAGGCCTAATGTTTCAGTACTAACTTGACTTGAATTCTGTTGGACTGAAACAGAAACTGAACATTCCGCCGTATGTCTGTCACTCTCTGAGGTGGCAATGTTGCAGACATTTCTGTGGTGTTTAACACGGCGCCTATGAAGTTTATACATTGACAAGGCGACAAGGAGGATTTTGTGAAATTTATGGAAATACCTAGTTTGTTGCAAATGTGAATGGTGTAATCCCTGGCTATGATAAGATGCTGCTTGGTGGTAGCGGTAATGAGCCAGTCGTCTAAATATGGAAACACCTGGAATCCTTTTTGTCTCAGGTGAGCCGTGACCACTGCCAAACATTTGGTGAACACCTGGGGGGCTGTGGTAAGACCAAAGGGCAGGGCTCTGTATTGGTAATGACTGGCTCCCAGCTGGAAGCGGAGAAACCTCCTGGAGCGCCTGTGTATCTTTACATGATAGTACGCATCCTGAAGGTCTAACGAGCACATCCAGTTGTCTCTGCCCAAGAAGGGCAGAATGGACTGCAGCGTTACCATCCGAAATTTTGTCTTCTGCACAGACTTGTTCAGTCTGTTGAGGTCCAAAATGGGTCTCCAGTCTCCTGTCTTTTTTGGTACCAAAAAGAACCTGGAGTAAATTCCGGATCCTAGCTGATCTGCTGGGACTGCCTGGATGACTCTTTTTCTAACAGCTTTTTTATCTCTAGCTGTGCCTGACCCCTTTGTGCGGGTGGTATGTCTGGGAGGGGTCTCGGCGATTGGATCGGAGGGGAAATGAAGGGGATTTTGTAACCCTCGGATATGATCGACTGTACCCATTTGTCTTGAGAGAGGGATTGCCAGGCTTCCGGGTACAGAGATAATCTTCCCCCGACTGCCTCCGAAGGTGGGCAGTCTGGCAGCTTCTCAGGGATGCTGAAAGGGTTGGTCAGGGAAGGATTCCCTGGAACCCTGGTTCTGTGGACCCCCTCTGCCCCTGGGGCGGCGTCTATTATTGTTCCCCCCTCTGCCTCTGGGGGGAAGTTCACCACGTACGGCAGGCGTGACTCCCTGTGGTTTGCAGAACCACATCTTTCCACCCTTCTGACCTTTAGGGTATGGTCTAGATGGTGTGGAAAAGTGGACTCCCACGGCAGAGAGAGTCTTACCATCTTGCTCGCACCTGGTGAGGGTAGTCTTCACCTGAGGTCCAAACAGCTCTGAACCATCAAAGGGGGTGTTGGTGAAGGACGCCTTGAAGGGATCAGCAAAATTACAGAGTCGCATCCAGGCGTGACGTCTCAATGCAACACCTGTGCCTGCGGCCCTACTTGCTCCATCGGCTGCATAAGAGATAAGCTGCATGGAGGAGTTGGCAATGGAATTCAGGGTAGCCAGCTGGGAGTTAATCTTGTCCTGATACCCCGCAGCAGAAGGATCCTGTATGGTTTCACCCAGTTCTTTGAGCAAATCTCTCTGAAGGCGGGTGAAATGACAAATAGTTCAGCGACCGCATGGCAAAGGTCGCTGAAGCAAACGTCCGCTTACCGTACCTGTCCACAGTCCTAGAGTCTTTATTAGGAGGATGAACAGGTATAGAAGGATCAGCCAATTCCTTCTTAGTGGCGGCTGCTGCCATCATAGCATCTACCGAGACACCCTTGGTCAGAAATGGTTTGTCTACCGGAGCAGAAATAAATTTAGAAGGCCTCCTAGGGGTAGGTTACATCAAGTCAGGAGCTACCCACGCCATTCTGGCCACTACTTCCATCAGTGGGTCGAAAGGAGGAGACACCCAGGAGGTGGAAGGGCGAGATCCAAAAGCGTCAAGGTAAACAGACTCGTCCTCGGAGGGTTGGAGGGTGGACCAATTCCCCCTCTGTTTCAGGATCTCTAGGATGTTTGAAAAGGAGACATCCTCAGAGGGGGATCTCGGGGAACCCTCCGACTCATCCAAGTCGGTGTCCGAAATGAGAGACTCGGGGGAGTCCACGTGCTTCCTCTTGCACTTTCTTTTCCTAGGGGGTTCCCCTGAAACTTCAGGGGTGGTCTCGGACGAGGAAGAGACACCCAAAGTGGGTACCCTGCGCTTTGGATCTCTGCTATCAGTTTCATGAGGATGACCAGAGACCGTAACAGGCACTGTAGAGGGAGGAGCTGAAGGAACCAACCTTGGAGCAGACACAAGATCCAGCACGCTCCTCATCACCTCAAAGGTTCCCCTATCAGGCACCGAAAACAGCCCTGGCTCCAAGGATACCAGGACCACCCCCGGCGCAGAGAGAGAAGGCTCCGAGAATGATGTCGGGGCCGAACTAACCAGAGTCGACGCTCCGAGAGGGAGAACGGGGTCGGACAAGGGTCCGATGCCACTCGCCCCCTCGGAGCAGATGATGGAGTCCCGGCGCCCGGACCTCTCCGCGGACAGCACCAATGAAGAGGTCAGAGCCAACGGCAAGGTCTCGGCTCCGACAAACTCCGGCTCAGAACTCAACTGAAGAGTCGGAGGAGGAATCGAAAGTGGTAGCGAGGGAGCCACAGTCTGATGAGATGGGCTTTGAATTATTTGGGCCAGTGCCTGGGACTTGAGTCTACTGACCACCCTCTCAATGTCATGGTTGGACAGCCTGGAAGACCTGGAAGAATGAGTCCTATGACTCCGCTCCGACAGTAAGAGCGATCCTGGAGCCGATCGAACGGACACTACTGAGGGCAATCTAGAGCACTTCCGTGCGGTTATCGGCTCTGAAACGAGTTTCGGAGCAGGCAAATTCTTGCTCGCATCGGATCCGACCAGAGCCGATGTCGGAGCACTTTCGGTTCTGCCAGCCGTCGACTCAGAAGCTGGAGCCGAGGGTTTGGCGGGCTTGGGCGACTTCCCCGAGCCAGACTTAGACGGGGAGTCGTCGGGCTTCAATAAGCCCCTCAAAATTAACTTATTATGGCGCTCCTGCAGGACTCTTGAACTAAATCCGTGACAAACGGAACAAGAGTCCTGCAGGTGCAAGGGTCCTAAACAATAAGCACAAGAAGTGCGACCGTCTGTAGAGACATCTTCTGATAGCACGAGTCACACTTCTTGAATCCTGAAATCTTAGTGTCTTTAGACATTATGGTGGACACTAAGAGTTAACACAGTCAGCACTCACAACTCACACTCAAACTCTAACACAAGGGGAGAAGTTAAAGGGCTGACTAAAAAAGGCAATCACACACACACTAAAAAGGAGAACTATAGGAAAACTATAGAAGAGCTAAGGCCCGAAGGCCCATCTATAAGTTTGACTAAAAAGGGGGGGGGGGCTTAACAAAAATTTAGCTAATAAGATTTAAGGATTAGGTAATACAGTGGGGAATATAATTAGATAGGAAAATCTAACCTTTTACCTAAAAAGCTACACAAAAAGTTCTTAACTAACCTGAGCCGGTAAAAACGCAACCTCGCAGCTAAGCGGCAAACGAGATCTGGGGAGTTAGCACATGGTATTATGGGATATAGGGCTGCCTCGAGCCGGTAAAAAATAGCTCTCGAGCTATAGTATAGGCCGAGTCGGAGCCGAGGATCGGCTCCGAACCCATCCAGCAAGAATGAAGGCGAGAATGACAACATCATATGTTATCAAACAAAAATATATTGTGCTCTAGAACCAATTCTAGAAGCATACAAATGAAATCAACATGCTGCATATCATACTTTCCAGACCTCAATAGGCATGCTTTAACCATGGATATACCTAGCCGATTAGGAATACATGTAAAGAGTGATATGACATCAAGAGTTACTAATAAATCAAAACCATTGAATTTGGTGGTAACCTTAAATAAATCACGTAAAAAATATTCAGCATCTTTAAGTTCTACAGGGTAGTAATCCAGTACTACCCTAAGTTTTTTATTCAAGTATATGAATATTGGCTCAGTGAGCCATCCTGCACCTGATACAATAGGTCTAAAATTTAGGTTGGACAGGATCCTTGTGTATTTTGCGTAAACCATACACTTGAGGAATGTTCTTTTTTCTACTTTTTCCCAGTTAGGGGTCGCCACAGCGGAACTCCGGTCCGCTAATGATTGGCAGTAGATTTTTTACGGGTGCTGAAGTGCCAGCTCGACGCCCAACCTTTAACGAAGGCACGCCCATTCTACGCAGGTCTTTAGAACGTCACTCGACCACAGGGAGGACAGACTCCACACAGAAGGCGCTCCAGCCAAGAATCGAACAGGAGAACCTCTTGCTGTGAGGCAACAATGCTACCACTGCACCACCGCGGCTTTTTAAACCATACACTTGAGGAATACGTGGCCACAAAAAACTCATTGATCTCTTTTGAGGTTAGACCCATGCATAAATTTTCATCCAAAACATTAATACTACTTTTCATCATATCATAAACAATATTTGTAGGTACAATCTTATATACATGTACCTCAGATAACATTGTTTTCATTTCACTATAATAACAGAGTAAAGGACCACAACTGGTCCACCTTTATCCACAGGTCGAATTATTATTTGGTCATTCATTTTCAAACTATTTCAAGCTTGGTGCTCTTCTTTAGATAAATTACAATGTAAGCCAATATAGGCTTCCCAACTACTATTTTTGTAGATATCACGTTCACAAACTTGAACACATCAATGTTGTGTGGTAAAATTGGCATAAAAATAATTTCTTAAACATGGAATTGTTAGCATTGTCAAAGACTTGTTTTAGTGCAATACTGCCAGTAAACAACTGCAGCTGAACCAAAAGTTCACTGCGGTCCAATTTAACAGTAGGTATGAATGACAAACCTTTCATCAGCAAGCTAAATTCAGCTTCAGTTAAATTATATTTAGAAATGCTCCAAACAAGGCCTAAGTTTTCATGCCCCACATCTTCTTTACCGTACGAACCTGTTGTAATGGAGGCTCCTTCCTTTTCTGACCTCCTTTAGGTGTTCCTGAGTCGAATGACCTCTTCCTTTGAGTCTGAAAAGGAAGACGTAACACAGGAAAAACCTGTTCCTTGTGTTCAATGAGTTTTCTTCTAACAACTGGTCCTGTTTCACCATCTGATACAGCAGGGTCAATAGCAGTGAACGGTTCTATTAGTGGAGTTGAACAGACAGAGTTGCAAGGTTCTGGTGATGAAACATTCAAAGATGACTTTTGGTTGGATAAACCAATGTCAGTATCTGCAATACGATTGGATACCACAGTTTCAGCACTCACAGAGTTGGATGATTCAGCTACTACAGCCGTTCTTACTCGCCCTGGATCATCTGATTTGCCGCGGGTTTTAGGCCAAGTAAAAACCTGCTGATGTGAAAAATCAAATGTATCTCTGGCCAGTTTTTTCTTTTTTTGGCCAGTTAGTTTCCTTTCATAATTACTGACCTTCTCAATCAGCTCATTGGAATAGAGTTCAACATTCTCATCACCCGCCAATATAGCCAATTCATTCTGTTGTTCAATGATCATCTTATTTAACTCAATTTCCATTGGTTGAAAAAAGTTATATGTATTCTCAAATATGCCTTGCTAGTTTATAAATTAATCTGTTCCCTTTGTGCTAACGGATCTGATTTGGACACGCGTGCAATTCGGATTCAAGGAAATATCTAACTTGAAACTTTTTGAATTTATGACTGAGCAACAGAAACCGTTATCTGGTGAATTACTTAATATCCAGGAAAATTATATAACTTTTGGCAATGCTTCTGCTTCTAAGATTCGAGAAATAAAGAAAAATATTGAGAATGATTTGTTTTAAGTTCAAGAGATTACAACATCAATGCTTCCATTTGGAAGCTTGCCTCAATAAAAATGTTCATATAAATACTGGAAAGAGAGCAAAAATACACTGTGAACAAATGAGAACAAAGCTTGAGGAATACTTTAGAGGACTTGAAACTAATGTTTTGCTCCATATCAAACTGTGCGCCACATTTGCCTAGGAACTCTCTCTAAACTATCACAATTTGATTACTATACCACACTTCTTTATAAACTGCATGAAAAAAACTCATCATACATTTTACAGCACCACTCACAAACAGCCCTCCCTCTCTTTGTTCCAAGAGTCAGTCTCCAGTACACCAGCCATGCTTTCTCCAGCTCTCTGGCAGTTCCTCTCCCTTCTCCTCTAGAAAACTCCAACTTGGCTAACTTCAGAGAGGAATTCAAAACCCATCTCTAACAAGACAAATGCTCTTATATGCTAAAAAGAAATTGCCTAAATATCTCAACCTCCTGGTTTCAAAAATGGCCAATTTCGAACCCTGCCTCCTTACTTTCCAATTTTTAACAGAGGTAATTACAATACTGCCTAAACTCAACTTTTTTTCTGATGTCTTTCAAATCCATCGACATTATACTCTTTTGTACATACTGTTTACTTGTTTTGTTAATACTTTTGTATACTCTCTTTTATATTTTTTCCACCCAGACTGTGCCTGCAATCAACACTTAACTACTCTCAAGTAAACAAATAAAGGTAAAATTAAAATAAAACCAGTAGGAGAACATGCTGCAGGCATTAGGAACATTTAGCAGGAAAACCTTTTTTGCAAGTCTCCCCTCCCTTCCTCAGTCCCATTACTTAACTCTCCATCAAGATCTCGAATTCCTTCACGGAAGTCAGAATCATAACATTCAAACGGGTTGCATCTCAGACATGCAAGAGAGAACAATCAACCCTGCAAGTGCAGGATGTGCTGTTCAACCTTGTCCAGGGGACAGCAGTCTATGAATGTGTTCCTTAAAATTGAAACTTCCAAAAGATCTAGTGTATGGCAAACACCTAATTTCTGCATCTGCCAATAAGTGGTCCACTTGTTGTAATCAAGCAGTACAAGCATTCCTGGGAGGTAATTCCTACTTATGAAAGCAGCCGTCTGATAACAGTAGCCCTAAAAGATGTCCTCGATATGGAAGTAATGGCTATTTTACAGTGTTTTGTGGAATGCATTTAGTTAAGACCAGGTTGCTGCTGTGCAACTATTACTCATTGAGGTGTTGGACCATAAGAAAAGATTTGCACCCCTTAAGATAAATTTTGTACAGTTTGATAACCACCTTGGGACCATAACTTTTCAAACTAACTCCTCTTCTCACAGAGGTGTAACAGATGAATAACTTGTCACTCTTTCTGAAGGGCTGCGTGCTGTTCGGGAAGAAATGCAACCATAAACAGCCATGCAATGAAAATACTTGCTTCTTTTAGCATTACAGAGGAAAAACAATGGAAAGTTAATAAACTCAATTATATTAGTTTCAAAGGCCACCTGCAACACAAAAGACATTCTGAGGACCACCATTTCCTTGTGTAAAACTAGACAAAATGGAATGACCTAGTTTGTTTGACGTTCTGAAACTCTCTTTACTGAAGCAACAGCTAGAATAAAAGGTGCCTTCAAATCAAATGGGTAAGTTTTTCTATTTAGAAACAGGAGGTCCCAAAGGGAATCTGGATCTAAAACTGGCAGTCTGAGGTAACACATGTCCTTAAGGAATGCCTTACTGACCTTCAGTTAATCAAAGGAGTTGGTTTAAACTCGGCTATATAGATGAATATTGCTACTAGATGTGCCATACTCACGCAGATGCTAATACCCTTGTCAGTCAGTTCTACGATGTGCTTCAACAGTCTTAAGCTGTGCTAACTTTGGTCCAGATTATGACCCCTTGGTGTTATACAGAAACTCACCCATTTGTTCTTGCAGGTTTTTATAGTTAAAGTTTCTGTAATGTTAGTATGCCAATGACTTTTTTTTTCAGTGTACATGGGATGGCGTACAACATTCATAACTGGAGAAGACATGCAACAGGAACCTGGCCTGCCATAGCCAGAAGAGAACTATTAGAACCATTTCTGCTAACAGTCGTTCTGCATTCAAAACTATTTTGAGTATTAATGGAGTAGCTGAGAAACTACCCAAGAGACATTGACCACTTCACTCCTGCATCCTTCACTTGCTGGCTATGATGTGGGGTGAAAAGCAACTGGCAAAACTTAGCACTGAATGGAGAAAATCTTGCTCAATATGCTCAAATTCAGGTCTCATTCATGTGAGAGATGGTGATACCCTCTTGGGTCTCTTTGAAAGTGTTGGTCTCTCTCATAATGTGAGTTTATGTCAAGATTATGTAGTTCACTACGGCCTATTTCAACTGTCTCTTGGCTTCCCTGTAGACACGGCAGGGAGATGGAACCATGTTTGCCTGTTTACAAACTACAATACTGTCCTTGCTGTCAGTTTGAGAGGCTACATATCTTCTTGGGATCCATTCCAGGAAGTCATTCTTGCACTGGCTCAATTTAGATCAGCGACGGATGTAGGAACCACAATCACAACAAAGTCTACCCTTGAAACTGCAGCCACCATCCTAAGATGCACACACTAACATTAACTGTTCAAATAGAAGTGGAAGTTGGAATGGATTCCTTTTAGCAAAATTCAGCTAATGAGGCCACTTCTGGAAATGGCCACTATACAAACACAATACATTTATACTCCGTTTACCAGAGGGAAGCACTGATCCATATGTAACCATTTCAAGCATAGCCTTGAGAAAACAGAAAAACAACAAAACACACATAAGTACGGTAAGCAGAAACATACAATGAAATAAAGAAGATAAAGAGCAGCAACCAAGCAACACTACACAGCAGTTGTAGTAAAATATGATCAATATCAGTGTTAAAAGAATTAATGACAAGGAAAGAAGCAAATGCAGATGTCACACCCTATTGCTGAGAAATAAAAGAAGGTATACTTAAGAGGTGTACAGAAAAGATGGAAGAGTACAATATTAGAATCAAAGGGGGAAGTAATGAGGGGACAAGAAGGAAAGGGGGGATAAAGTAATGAGGTGGTGTTTACACAAAGTCAGTGGCGGATTTAGGCATGGGTGCAGGGGTGCGCGCCAGCCCCTTTTTAAACTTTTTTTTTTTAAATCAGGTGCATCTTCCCAAAGGATCCTGTCTCCAAATGCGCCTAATGCATTGGAGATGCGATTGGAAGTTGCAGTCAGATGATTTTTTTTATAACGATCCTCCTCCAACTGCATCTCCGTTGTAATTTAATTGTGTTGGTGGGAGCGGTCATATGGCTGAGTAAGTTAATCTTTTGTTAGAAAATAATTTAGTTTAATTTTAAAATAAAAATACATTTGGACAAATGACTTCGAAACTACTCTTCTACAGTGACAAAGTGATATGCACTGAGGTAATGTTAATTTTTATTTTATTGACTTACCAATTTTCAAGGCGCCAAAATGGTACAGTTTTCTCCAGAAGAGTATTATGTGCGTTAAAGATTTCTTTGTAGTCTTTAAGAAACCGCGTAGTAATTTTCTTAGTTCTCCCTTTAAACATTGTTATATACATTTTGAATTCAATCAGGTACTTGGCTATCCACGCTCTGAGGCACAAATCACTGAATATATTAAAATATTCTAGTGTTGAGAGTGGCCTACTGTGCACTCCTAGGTATTGCTTAAGCCAGTAGTTAACTAACATGCTTGCCGTGAGGCAGGGTGAATGCTGGGGCTAGGAAATAGCAAACGTAATGATGTGTCACGTGTTGAGCATGTTACTTTTTGGTCTCTGTAACAGTTTGGTCTGACAGTTCACTGATACCAGCGAGGGTGACAGGGTGTGATCCTGTGAAGAAATTATAATGCAAACAATGTTTAAATGGATAGCTGATCTTTATTGCTGGTCTGACCGTTCATTGATGCCAGCGAGGGTGACAGGGTGTGATGCTGTGAAGAAATTATAATGCAAACAAATAATGTTTAAATGGATAGCTGATCTTTATTGCTTTTTTTAAACAAACTTCGATATATGAGAGGTAAGTTAAAAACAAATGCCACAATGGTCAGATAACTTAAAATGCTTTTAGTCAATGCTGTAGCTGGAGGTGGGGGGGGCTAAAGGGGTGGTCTGCCCAGGCACACATTTACATTAAGAGTTTTAATTGAAAAAAAAAAGTGATTTTTAAGGGTGTTCTTCATCTTTGGCCCATAGCATCTGTTCTTCCAGGCACGTCTGTGCATGCCGCGCAATTTGAAATACAGTACAGCATTTGTTTTGATCGTTTTGCTGCCTGTCCTAAGTAAGGAGAGTTTTCATTTTCTTATTGTAGCTCACTTTTTTTTGCTGGTTCTTATTGCTGCCTGCGAGTGCACTAGTGAATGTATTTTGCGGATTCTTACTGCTGCCAGCGTGTTTAATTTGTTATTAAGACTTTTAATTGAAAAAAAGTGTTTAAGGGTGTCCTTCATATTTGTCCCATCGCATCTGTTCTTCCAGTCACGTCTGTGCATGCCGCACAATTTGAAATACAGTACAGCATTTGTTTTGATCATTTTGCTGCCTGTCCTAAGTAAGGAGAGTTTTCATATTGTGCTCATGTTTTTTGCTGGCTCTTATTGCTGCCTGTCAGTGCACTAGTGAATGTATTGCTGATTCTTATTGCTGCCAGAGTGTTTAATTTGTTTTGCTGCTGGTTCTTATTGCTATGTGTGTTGCTGGGTTGAATGTCTGGCTCATACATTTGGTCTGTTCCTCTTACAATTTGTGGTTTTCTGGCAAATCAGTGAGAAGTGAATTCACTAAATGATAGCAATTTAAATTTCAGTCTTCGTACCTTCAGGAAACACATGGAAACACAAATTATATTTTATTCTAGTAACTTTCTAAGATTATGCAAGCAATATTTAACATTTGTTCCTGATTTTGGGCTTTTGATCCCCCAATAAATTTTGACTTTTACCAGATTTATTGTGCTGCAAAGGATTTAGTTGATTGTCAAGTGAATTTTACAAGGAGCTGAGGGCTTTTGGGAAAGAGAAGTTCTGCTTATGCCCAGTTTGCATTGCTAGTAACACAGCAGATAGTATACTTGCTTTTGATGCAGAAGGCTGTGGATTCTAATCCCACAGTATGTAGACGGATTGCTGATATGGTACTATGTAGTCCTGTGTAGATTCTCCTTTGGAGGAGATAAGTTTCATCATTACTAGGAAATCAGTTTGCCATCTATTCCCTATTGCAATATTACTAGCTTATCATTTTTTTAATGTAACATGGGCAATTTACTCTTCAAGGGCAACAGGCACTTTATTTGTAGATGAAACAATGAAATATAAAGTTGTTTGCTAGCAGCAACTTCATTAGTTACAGATCTCTTTAATATGGATTTAGATGACTTGCAGAGATTGCGCATATTTACTGATATTGGTGAGTTGTAATGACAGAAGTTTCAGTAGACTTTGATAGAAATGTTCTGAATTGGACAGTTTTGTCATTGTTGCTTTATGTATTAAATGTTCAAAATAATACATTTAAAACATGCTCTAAAGAAATGTGCTGTATTATATAAGGAATATAATTTAATACAATCAAGAAGGTGAAACAAAGAACACATGTATGTCTGCATGCTCCTAAATATATATGCAAGCGGCCTATGATTTGAAAACGGCCAAAAGTTAAACTTTTTATCCGTCACTGGCCAGATGCATTTTTTTTGAATGTGAGTTTCAATGCTGTTTCAATGAATGTGAGTTTAAAGGGCAGAGAAGTTTTAATGCTAAGTCTATTTTCACTGTGAGACTGTTTTCCTTTGTTTAGCAGATTTCTATTATCCGTGTTTGTGCCATAAAATTTTAAATGAAATCCATAATAAATGTAGAAGTAAAGCATAGAGCAGTATGCACATTACAGTGTTTATGGTAAATGGGGAGAAATAGCCAAGTAATGGGACACTGGAATGACTGTGGGGGTCTGTGTATCGGGAGGCCCATTTGACCATGATTTTTGTGAGGGGGGGGCAGCAAACTCAGACAGTCCTGGGCAGCACAGACTCGAGCTGTGCCACTGATTTTCGTTAAGTTAAGGCGCTATTGTAGAATATTGTGTCAGATATTTGAACTGAAGCCCAAAAATGACAGCACTTTATATGTTTATGAATGTAAATATGTCTCCCTAGTTTTCTCTCAGTGGGGGATTTGCAGACCTAATGGTTCTTTTCTTCTGAACTGAGAATTTTAAATTTGTAACTGAATAAGAAAATACATAGTTTAGGTTCATACTAGGCTATCTGCCCTAGGGCATTTATAAGCCTAGCCAGAGTGTGTTTGGCTTTCGCCACCCATTTTAAATTAATTTTGCTATGCCCTTTTTCGAGGTTAGTATACTGTGCCTCTGTCTACCAGTGACACAGATGTGATACCCGGGGTAAACCTACTATCTCCCATCCACTCATCAAGATTCCTCTTGAAGACAGTCAATGAGGGACTCTGCCTAACCTGGACTGGGATTTTATTCCAGAGTGAAGGGAGCCTCTGGGTTATGAATCTGTCCCTCCAGCATGTCCTATTTATTTCAGTGCTGAGGTTCAAGTCTCTCGAGCACGTAGCTCGATGGGATTTGGATTTTCTGAGGTGCAGCATGTCCATTAATTCCGGGTTGGACATGGCTTTATACATCAGGCACAGATCGCCTCTGAGCAGGCGGTATGCCACTGAGTAGAGTTGGAGTTTCTTTAACCGGGCAGCATATGGCATCTGTTTGAGCCCTTTGATCCTCTTGGTGAGGTACTTTTGGGGTCTTTCCAGTTGCTGCAGGTGTCTGGTAAGGTACATCCCAAAAGGGGCATTGTACTCAATTATGGGCCTGATGAGGGATGAGTAAAGAAGCACGATGACCTCCCCTGATCTAGATGTGAATCCCTTCATGATTAGGTGGGCTATATAAAATGTTTTTCTAACCACTTTGGCCACGTAGTTGTCAAATGAGAGATTGCTATCAACTTGGGTCGACAGGTCCCTAATTATTTCTTCCGTACTTAATGGATTACCACCTATGTGGTAATTTGTGGGCACTTTGTTTTTGCCTAAGGGGATGACTATACACTTCTTGGTGTTTAGCTTGAGGCCATGGCTCTGGCACCAGTTGTCTGTTTCTATGAGGCCCTTTTAGAGGATGCTTGTGTCGGCTGGAGAGTCTATTATGGCGCCCAGTTTGCAGTCATCTGCGAACTTGGTCAGCCACAGTCCTTCCGTGTTGGCCTGTACCTCTGAGAAATATATACCGAACAGGAGAGGTCCCAGGACTGAGCCTTGTGGGATGCTACTTGTAACTAGTTTGGAGTCTGACATAGCTCCAGCAATTCTAACCATGTGGGTTCTGTCCTTGAGCCAGTTTGCAACCCATCTAGTGACATAGGTGTTTATATTTCAGCTGGTGAGCTTCTCTATAATGCCCGAGTGGGGTATTGTATCGAAGGCTTTTGCGAGGTCCAGGTAGGCTGTGTGGACCACCTTTCCCCTCGTCAATGGCCTTGGTAACTGTTTCAAAGAAATCGACCAGGTTTAAGAGGCAGGATCTGCCCTTAAAGCCGAACTGGGTAGGATCCAGTGTCTGTAGGTCCCCAATATATTTTTTTATGAGGTCCATGATGATCCTTTCCATAGCTTTGCAGACCAAGCTAGTCAGGCTTATGGGGCGATAGCTTCCAGGATCCGTTGAGGCACCACCTTTGTGGAGAGGGACCACTGTTGCTGTACGCCACTCTTTGGGTACATATCCTGTGGTAAGGCTGAGATTGAACAGTAGTTTTATGTTTGGGTTTAGCTCTTCTTGGAGTTCATGAAGGACGTAGCCCGGGACACCGTCTGGTCCCATTGATGCTGTGTTTTTTGCTTTGGAGAGGGCGGCTCTTACCTGAGCATCTGAGATGTCAGGGGGAACTCTGCTGGGATGTAAAAAAGTTAATTTGACGGTTTTATTTGGGCTGAACTGCCTATTGATAGACTATGTAACTAAAGTCAAAAACTGGCCACAGTGTCAAATAAATTCAGTTTTATTAGATCCTAAATAGGTTATGAGACACTCATACCGGCCGACTTTTCAACCAACAGCCCTGATCCATCCATTCACAGCCCCCCCACCCCCACCCCCCACTTGTGCACAAGGCATCCGGTTGTCACTTCAGCAACAACCCTAGTGCCTTAGCAAACTGAAATGATGATTAAAAATATAATTGAAAGATAAAAGAAAAAAATATAAATAATTGAAATAGATGCAAGGAAAAGAGAACAGGTGAAAAATAATAAAACATTAACTTATTTACATTTTAAGAGCAGTATGTACAGCAGCCAGTAATAAGTGATTGAACATGTTTTTTAATCGGTCGTAGTTTTTTTTAAAGTTTCTAGGTAACTCAATAATGTTGTGTGCATACATGTAGCTCTCCTTAATGTGAAAGTTTTACTAACAGCTGCATCTAGAACGCTCATGTCATAGTTAATAATGCTGTAATTAAGAGTATATTGATGAATTGACATGATTATTTACAACAGATATTTGTTAAAAATGTCATCATTAAATGTGTGACAGACCCTTTTAATGTGGAACATGCAGTTTAAATAAAGTACATTTGAGAGGTTTATGTCGGGTTGGAACTGGAAAGAAATTGATGCTTTCATTACACAAAAGGAGAAAATTGAAGCGGAGTACTAGCTGATATTTGTAGATGTCTTGGGGTGGTAACAAAGGCAGAGTTGCAAGAATAGATGGAGGATGGGGAAATAAGGTAAACGTTTTATTGCTTTGGAAAATTAGGTGGTTGATATCCTCACTGGCATGGACTTTATCCTGTGTAGTAGTTCCAGTTATACAGAATGCTTCTGTATTGGTAAGGAGCTTCTGTGATGGACGCCACATATGAGGTGAATGTTTTGTGCCTCTGAGTGCTTGAATGTGTTTTTTGATAATGCAGAGGTGAGTTATGGAAAAGGTGGTTGTATATGTAAGTTGATAGGAGCTTAATCAGTGACTGCTAATCATTTATGGTACTTAAGCATTTGGGAGTACATTTACCATTTGAAGAAAGAAATGTAGAATGCTTTGATGGTGGTATAGAGCTCATGTGATGAATGGTAATGTCTGAGGTGAACATGCTGTGGCTTTAGGCGAGATTCTGACCTTTTTAATAGTGCATAGGAGCTAGCTGAGCAATAGTCATGGAACAGGAGGTTTGCATATCAGGACTGATAGGATCTTAATCGGTGGTTGGTATTCATTTTATGATTGTTAGGCATTTGGGAATACATTTAACATACAGAGTAAGAGATTCGGTTTTGAATTGTTTGAGGGCACCTATTGGAATGTGTAGCAGAGAGAATGAGCCAGGGAAAGGTTTGACACATTGGGCAATAATTTTATTTTGCTTTCTTGGCTAAATATGTGTTTTATGGCATAACCTGCTTTCATCTGTTGATTTATGTGGGTGGTAAATATCAATGATGCATCTATCCAGAGGCTGAACTGTTGTTGCTAACGGTGTAAACTGTTTCATTAGGCTACTAAGCCAGAAGATGTAGCAAACCTACTGGCTGATAAAATTCAGCTACAACTTCACCCCTCTCTCCCCCTTAACCTTCCCTCAGAAATACCATCTAATATAACCCCCCCTGCTATCACTAGGGAACAGGTCCTTGAGGCCAAGAACACTGCATCAATGGGTCCAGACAGTTTCTCAGTATGCCTTCTAAATAGCATGAAAGTGACCTGCCAGAGCCTCTGGAATTGCTATTTAACTATACCTTCCAAACAGGCTTTTTGCTGCATGAATGGAGAACAGCAAATTCATATCGCTGCACAAAGGTAGGCCGTCTACAGACCCTGGAAACTACAGACCCATAAGTCTCACTAGTCTTGTATGTAAATCCATGAGAAGAATTGATATAGTAAACCTCCAAACACTGGATCCAACCCAGTTTGGTTTCATCAAGGGTATATTACGCCTGCTCAACCTGGTAGACTTCTTTGAGAAGGTCACCAAAGCAATGGATGAGGGCAAAATGGTTCAAACTGCCTACCTTGACCTGGCTAGAGCATATGACACAATACCCCACTTGGGCATTGCTGACCAACTCAAAAGGATGGGTACAAACTCATATGTCACCCAGTGGATAGCCAACTGGCTCAGACAGGACCCAGGAAGTTAGACTTGGGTAGCCACCTCTACAAAGAGGCCAGTCACAAGTGGAGCTCCTCGGGGATCAGTCCTTGGACCACTCCTTTTTGGCATTTACTTCTCTGAAGTCAAGGCCAATGTCAGTGGTCTCTGGCTGATAAAATCTGCAGATGATTACAAATTAGCAGCTGTCATTGAATCTCCAGGAGGGGCTGACAGACTAAAACTAAATGCCAAGAAATGCATAATAGTATCCTTCAGGAAGTCATCCACCCCTGGTAACTATCATATTGACAACATACCCCTTAAAGTTGACAGTAGTCAGGGACTTGGGGACATGCATGGATAGCAATCTAGCCTTTGGCTATCATGTGTCTACAGTAGTGAGGAAATCCTATGCTGAGCAACTTATAAACAAAGGTATGGCATCTAAGTTCAAGGAAGTCATTGTTCCACTGTATTTGGCATTCAGAAGACCTGTCAACTAGAATACCCCTTTGGTATGTACTTAAATAAGTCATACCTCTTAGAGCAAGAAATCTGGACAAAGGCATTTATAAAAGTGGAACAAAGACCCAAAAGTAGGGACAATTTTTAAATATTGCTCTTACAAACTTAGAAAGTTAGTAGAACAGGTTTTGTATTAGCATGACTTTTCTGAAGGGTATGAAGTCGGAAACTCAAATGTCATTATTTTCTAACATTAGTCTTTAGTGATTTGCCACTAATTTGCTAGAAAACCACAACTTTATGAAAAACAGACAAAAAATATGTGGCAAAAATCTGGACATTCTGGAAAAAATTGTGCAGTTGAGAGATATGCCAGGCATATCCAACTACTGGAACGTCCACAGATGTTCCTCACTAAAAGAATACAGGGTTAAATAAAATGTCCTATGCAGACTGCCTTAAGGTTCTATCCCTGTATTCTGTCTCTTACATGCTTTTGAGGTGAAAGCTATTCCTGATATGCAGGGCACTGTCAGACCCCACTGTGCTGGACCTCCTGCATATCCACATAACAAACAGTACCAGAATTACCTGTTCTAAAGACTTAAACCTTACCTGTGATATAAATTGGATCTGCTGGAGAGACAGGTATGTATCCCAAAGATTACCCAGTCTGTTAAAGTTCTGTGTGCTGCACAGGAATTACCTGTTTCTTCTGTCGTATCCACAGCAAAATCACATGCAACTGAATGTACATTGATGTCTTTCCACACGTCAGAGCTTCTTAAGATGGTCTTTTCACAACCAACAAACCTAGTGTCCCACTTGACCACTTACACCCCGGTAGTCAACTAACCAGACTGCACCCTCCCCCCTTTGCAAATTCCTGGATCCACCACTGAAAGTGTCTTACAGATCTTGGTAACAAAGAATGAGGGCTATTTAGCAATGTCGCTATGGTTGCAAGGAATTAATCAACACAAAATGGGCTTGTCTTTGAAGGTGTGACCTGAACTTTTACCACAGCAAAGGCCCCATGTGTAGCTCAGCATGATGTAACATGCAGACAGTAAATGCCATGCATCTATTCCTAGTAACAGAAGCAGGGTTCCACTGTGAAGTGTGATAACTGAAGAAGTTCTCTTAATGCAGTCTACATCTCTCAAAAAAATGAAAATGTACTGGATGGACCGCAATTGCAATTTGGGGAACTCCCCATTATGCCCAGGGATTTATACAGTTATACCAAAGGTCACGTGTACTAAAATTATCTTGTGCTGAGATGGTAAAGCAGGAAGCCATTCATTCAGCTTTGTGTTATTGGAAGACACTTGTGGGGCGGTAGTGAGACTAAAGAGCAGGAACATGACTTTGTAATTACTTTCTCTGACCCAGAAGCACAAAATTCTCTGGGCAGCCTTGGTGATGTATATATCTTATTGTCTTTCTTATATCTGCCAAGTATCAAATCTCCCTTCCCATAAGTTCTAACCCAGTTCTCTCTCTCTCTCTCTCTCTATGTAGGGGAGCCTTACCTGCACTACACTGCAAGCAAATAGAAGGGGGTCTGTCATCTACGCAGCTATGGAGGAGTATGTGCCCCCGCTTGCACTGCATCTTTCCTTTGTTACTGAGCAAAGGTGTCTTCATTTCAACAGAAAGAGGGTGCGTTATCACATCTCCCAAACAGGGGATTATCAAAGCTTCAGGATAGACCCTAACTGCTCCCAGGCCAAGAGGTGCAAAGCATTCCTTACTACATACCAGCCCACATCACTCGGCAAGTAAAGTTGTATAAGTAAACTTCCACTAACAGCAAATATTTGAACAGATCATTGCTGCAATAACTTAATATGGGATATCCTGCCAAGATTCAGACCAGATGGCAAATGTTCGACAGCTTGTCACGACCTTAACCACGGATATGCACAATGGATGCAGAGTAAAACCAGTGGCTGGAACCAGAACTTCAGAGCTTTCTTGACTCACAAGATAGGGAGGCTAGAACCCTGCCAGATAGGAACTTAAAAAAATCCCACACCTTGGCAAAGAACAGCAAAAACAAGAAAATAAAGAAGAGAAGAGCTATTACAGTTGCAATCTAGTTGAACATCTACTGTTATGGTAAAGTTTACTTACACAATAGTACCAGGTTCATTAATACAAGAACTTACTGAGTAAGGAAGAATGAAGCTGGATCAGAGGCCAGCACCCTTTGGAGAATAGTCTTAACAAAGCCTGCTCGAGACACAGAGAAGGAACCTGGTTTGTAGTGCTTGGCAAAAGAATGTACAGATGACTGAATTGCTGTCTGTAGTATATTCCTAGAGTTGACCCTGGTAGTTAGCACAAAGGATTAAGACTAAGTGCTGTAGATGTTCAACATAATGATCGCTACTGCGGTACCCTTCTCTATATGGGTTACTTCCTGACAAAGGTGCAACAGCCAGCCAACATCCAAAGCTTCTGGGCCCAAACCAGTCAGGCCAAGCACAGCTGACCCAAAAAAAAAAAAAAGTTTGTGTGCCAAGCCCTTTGGAGCTTTCCTGCTGTTGAACAGTACGTAACTCTGCGAGCTTCCAAGGATAGACAGTCGGCTTGTGCAGTTCATCTGCAAGGCAAACAAGTTCCCGTTGGGAGAAAAAAAAAACTTCACTTTTAAGCTAGCAATTTGCCTTAGCTGCAGATGGGTGACTCTACAATTGTCACAGCTTGTTCATTAGACCACTCATCTTTTACCCCAGATCCTTCTAGTATAGCACTAACAGCCACTATGGACCAGAAGCTATCCATATACACACTGTGGCAGCTGAGGTACTCTCAGTCGGCTAGGGAAAGCAACTCTTATCAGTGCAGAGAGAAGCAATAAAGAAGATTTCCTTGTTCTGCCAGAATGTTGTACACATCTTGCTGCTGCCATTAACACTGATGGCCCAATATAAACAAAAAAGCTAAACATGTATCTCCTTCTCCCCAAATTTCCTTAGACAAGTGTAGTTTACTGGGTTTGTCTTGTGGTTTAATTCAGACTAAATACCCTTCTTATAAAGTGGTTTCTAGTAAGAAAGAAAAAGACAAACTTTTCCAGATTGGATTCATGACTGAATAAGGACAAGGGACAAAAAAAAAGAAGTTATGTTCTTACATAACGTGCCATTTGTGTTGTCAATCTTCATTCATTCTTGACTGATGGGTTCAGTTCTGACTTCTTGGAACCAACTCAGCTGTTATATATAGCTCGTGCCAGCCAAAAACAATCAAGCTAAGGCTCTACCCACAGTGCCTCTCTCCCCATTACCTCAGACTGAGTTTACCTAGTATTTAAGAAAATAAAGAAGCCCTGTCTAAAGTACAGCCCTATAACATCCCAGGACTAGGGCCGAACCTCCAGGAGTCTTTTAGAGGGGACAGGAGGGTGGCATGTCAAGAATGAATGAAGATCGACAACACAGATGGAAGGTTATGGTAAGAACATAACTTTTTTTATCTGAAGCTGTCAATCTTCATTCATTCTTGACTGATGGTACGGAGTCCCTAGCTACTTTAGACCTTGAAAGACCCTAAGGAAGGATATTCCTGAGTACCACAGAGCCAAATTTTTCTTGCAGCTATTTGTTATAAAGACTGGATGGGACATGGGGGTGCGTTAGAAGTGACCATTGTTACTCCAACAGTCACAGAAGCAGCCTCATGTGATACCTCGCTAGGGGAACTAACGTTACTGACACTGCCATGTATCCCAGAGCTTGTAGTACCAGACGAGCAGGAACTCCATTTTGGGAAATAATTACCTGAAGTTACATTCAGAGTGTCAACAATCTGTGGAGAGGAAGGGAGGGTACACAGGATACTGTATTTAACCTTGCTCTGATAAACTCCAGATCCTGTGTGGGAGTCAACATACTTTTCTTTGTTAACTGAAATGCCTAGTGTGTTGGCAAGATGTAGAGCAAAGACTATGGCGTAAAGCAGTACATGCCTGGACGTGGCAGTGAGAAGCCAGTTGTCTAGATATGGAAACACTTGGAATCCTTGTAGTCTCAAATGAGCTGCTACACTACTGCCATGCATTTGGACAACACCCTGGTGGCTGTGGTGAGACCAAAGGGCAGTTCTGGGATGCCAAAATCATGGTTTCATTGCTTGGACATATCTGGTGGAGCCTTGCAGTACTCTCCAGGCACGTGCTTGAAATTGGTAATGACTAGCTCCTAGCTGGAAGCGGAGATGCCTTCTGGAGCATTTGTCCATTTTTATGTGGTAATTCACATCCTGAAGGTCTATAGAGCACATCCAATCATCCTTCTCTAGGACGGGAAGGACTGACTGAACCATGACCATCCAGAATTTTTTCTGTTGTACAAACTTGTTCAACAGACTGAGGATCCAAGATTGGTCTCCAGTCCCCTGTCTTTTTTGGCACTAAAAAGAATCTTGAGTAGAATATGGATCCTATTTGTTCTGGTGGGACTACTTGGATGAATCTTTTTTGAAGTAGCTTTTGAATCTGTAGTGGTGCTAAATTCCTCTGACTGGATGGAACATTGGGGATTCGCTTTTGGGACTTAGGGTAAAGATTGAAGGAAACACAGTAATCTCTGGTAACTATTTTCTGCACCCAGGTATCCAAGGTTATTGTAAGCCAGTCTGACTGGTGCAGAGAGAACTCTTCCAGAGGCAAGCAATCTGGTCTCTGTTCAGGAGCACTGATAGGGTTGTCCAGAAGAGGATCTCCGAGCAGACAGCCAAACCACTGTCTTGGGTGTGCAATGGATCCGAAGGAGCCAAAGACCACAGTCTCGACTCGATCTACCGTCAGCAACAAAGTAACTGAACCAGAAATGTCGAAGTGGGGGGCTCCAAGCATTCAAACGAGGTTGAAGGAGAATAAACTGATAAAGTCCTTGGAGAAGTCTCAGCTGTGGGTTGAAGAGAGGTCTGTAAAGTACTGTTGTGTACCTACCATAAATGTAGATGTTCAAGTGTATTCACTGTTGCAGTCATTACAATTGGGTTATCCTGCTGGCAGGCTACCCACAGTAGGCCTGAGTTCCAAAGTCTAGGTCTGGCGTCGGTTGCTGCCGCCTCCTCCCTGACGTCAGTGCGCCAGAGGTATAAAAGATGCAGCCTACGCCATTTTCTTCAGTTTTTCTTGACCCAGATTGTCAAGTGCCCCTAAAATGGTAGGCTAAATTATGCCAATAAGCATGCACATACAAAAACAACTTTTCCTTCATCTACAAGCAAATACACAACATAGGTTGTATAGAACAGAGAAGTACAGACAAGTCCAAGCAAGGTAAAAAGGGGGATGGTGAGAGGGAAACCTGGACTGCAACAGTGAATACACTCAAACATCTACATTTATGGTAGGTACATCACTGTACTATGCTCATCTTGTTTCACTGTTGCAGTCATTACAATTGGGTTGAATCCCAAAGCTGAGGTTGGTGCTAAATAGGATTAGGAGAGGCTATCAGGCCCTGCAGAACTGCAGTGGCAAAGCCTGCCCTTGACTTAGAGTAGGGAGGTAAGTGATAGTGCTTTGTAAAAGTATGCAGTGAACTCCAAGTTGCAGTCTCCAAGATGTCTTTGGTTGGTACTCCTCTGAGGAAGGCTGCTGAAGTGGCTGCTGCTCTGGTTGAATGTGGCATAATGCCCTTAGGCGCTGATTTGCCATGCTGTGAATAGTAGAAACGAATGCAGTGGCCTATAGTCTGTTTTGAGATGGGCTTTCCTTGTGATCCTGCAGCATATGCTACTAGAAGCTGTTCAGTCTTTCTGAAAACTTTGGTTCTGTCCAAGTAGAAACGTAGCTGCCTGTGAATATCCAGAGAATGCAGAAGTCTCTCACCCTTATTCTGTGGGTTTGGATAAAAAGTAGGCAAATTAATTGTTCGGTTAAGGGCCACACTGGACACTACCTTAGGCATAAATGTAGGGTTTGTCCTTAGAGAAACCCTGTCAGGATGGAAAATGATAAAAGGTTCCATGGCCATGAGTGCCTGTAACTCTGAGACTCATCTAGCGGAGGTAATTGCTAGGAGCAGAGCTGTTTTCCAGGATAAGAATTTTATATCAGCTCCAGAGGCTGGCTCAAATGGAGGCAGTGCAAGTTTTTCCAAGACATAGTTGAGGTCCCATGCAGGTATTTGTGCTCTTCTAGGAGGGCTTATGTTTTTGGCCCCTCTGAGGTACTGCCTTAGTAATGAATAAGAAAAAAAATAGGTGGTTCTGTATTGTAATGAGCAGAAATGGCAGAGGCATGAATTTTAATTGATGAAAAGGAAAGGCCTTTATCCAGCATCTCAGTTAAGTATTGCAAAATCTGAGGAATATTTGGAACAGTCGTGTCAATGCCTTGGTGCCTGGTTCCAAGCACAGAATCTCTTCAATTTTTCTGAATAAGATTTTCTGGTGCTAGGCCTCCGGGCCTCCAAAATAACATCCATCACTGCTTTAGAGAGAGATGTGTCTTGAATGGCTACATTATTCGCCATGCTGCCAGGTTTAAGGTCCTGAGTTGGCTGTGCAGTATCATACTTTCTTGTTGGGTCAATAAGTGAGGAATTTGAGGTAATGTCTAAGATGGGCATTGAGACTAGCTCTTTAGGATTGGGTACAAGTGCTGGCAGGGCCAGTCTGGGGCAATCAGCATAATTTTTGGCTTCTCTTGTCTGACCGTGAGGAGTACCTTGGGGAGGAGAGGCAGAGGAGGAAAGGCATATACTGTTAGGTTTTTCCAGCTGAAAGATAGAACATCCACTTTCCATGTTTGCTTGTGATAAGTCCTTGTGCAGAATCTCTGTAGTTGGCAGTTGTGAGGGGAGGCAAATATGTCTATGTCCGGGTACCCCCAGCTCCTTGTTATCATGCTGAAGACTTGTGGATCCAATTTCCACTCGTGGGGATCCATAATGTTTCTGCTTAGTTCGTCTACCAGAGTATTTATCCTTCCTGGCAGGAATTGTGCTTGCAGATGTACTTGGTAAGCCAGTGCTGTCTCTCACAAGTTCATGGCTAGTCTGCAGAGGGGGTAAGAATGCATGCCCCCCTGCTTGTTTATGTACCACATGACTGTAGTATTGTCCTTCTTTATCAGTAGCTGTCCTGGATGAAGTATATCCTTGAAGGCTGTCGGGGCATTCTGAACAGCTAGCATCTCTTTTTGATTGATATGTAGATGCATTTGACTTGCGGACCATGTTCCCTGAATACATCTTCCTGCCATATGGGCCCCCCCGGCATAATCTGATGCATCTGTTGTCAATGTCTGCCTGGCTGTGGGTAAGGTGAATGGCTGTCCCATGTTGAGGTGACAGGCTTTTGCCCACCATCGAAACTCCTGTTGCAGGCAGGGAATGAGGGTGATTATTGTTTCCAGGCTGTGGCAATGTTGAGTCCAAACACGTTTTAGATACCATTGAAGTTTCGTCGTATGCAGTCTTGCATAAGGAATTAGTAGTATGCAGGATGCCATGAAGCCCAAAGCCTGCAGAATTTTTCTTGCAGATAACTGGGTCTTTGTTGCCAACATTTTGAAATAAGTAGTCAGTTATCTGTGTTTGTCTGGTGTTAGATAAGCCATCTGGGCAGTTGTATTTACTTGCACCCAGGAATATTATCTCGAGAGGGTACGAGTTTTGATTTCTTTTCGTTTACTGTGTACCCTAGACCTGTTAGTAATCTTTTTACAAACGCCAGATGCTGTAGTAGGATGTCCTTGCTCTCTGCTTGAATAAGGCAGTCGTCCAAGTAAGGATATATTTGTATTCCTCTTTGTCTGCAAAATGCAATTACTGGTGCCAGGCATTTTGTGAAGACCCTGGACGCAGTAGATAAGCCAAAGGGCAGTGCAGAGAATTGGTAGTGCATAGAGCCAGCTATAAATCTGAGGTATCTTCTGCATGACTGTCTGATTGGGACATGCAGGTATGTCTCTCAAGTCTAAAGTCACAAGCCAAGCTTTCTTGCCCAGCATGGGCAGAAGCTGCTGCAGAGTTAACATTTTGAATTTTGGAATATCCAGGTATGTGTTTAGGATAGACAGGTCCAGTATTGGTCTCCAGGCTTTGTCCTTTCTGGGTACCAAGAATAGCCTTGAGTAAAATCCTTGTCCCTGCTCTTGCTGTGGTACTTGCTGAATGGCTCATGTCCACGAGAGAGAAAACTTGTTTTTGTGCCTCTGCCCATTGATTACGTGGTAGGTGCGGCATACCGTTTGGCCTTGGCAGGTTGTGAAAAGTGGAACCTGTAGCCTTGAGATACGATATTTAAGACCCATTTGTCCTGGGTGATCATGTGCCAATTTTGTGAAAAAAGTGCTAGTTTTCCCCCCAAAGGAGCTGTCAGAAGACAAGTGCTTGGTGCTGGCAGGGGGAAGTCATTGAGACTGTTTCCTGTATGGCTGTGATTTTTCCTCTACACTTTTGGAGGTAGAAGCACCCCATTGTTTAGGCCTGTAAGAGCCTTGGGGCTGTCATCTGCCTCTGGGGCGTCTGTATCTGCCTCTTTGTGACCTGTCTGACACTGGAAAGGATAAATTCTTTGTAGGCCAGTTCCTGCTAAATCTGGGAGGCTGTACCTGTAAGAAATCCTTGACTGCTTGCATAGATTTAGCTTTGTCCTCCATTTTCTTCAACACCTCTTCTGCTTTAACAGCAAACAATGTATCATGTTGTAATGAAGCATCTAATAGTTTTGCTTTAACATGATCGGGCAGAGTCTGTTCTTTTAACCAAGCATGCCTCCTAATGACAGAACCTGTAACTGCGGCCCTACAGGAGGCCTCTAGAGAATCAAAACCACATTGCAAAGTATGCTTTCCCACTTGTACAGCTGCATGCAATAAATCCTGCATTTCTTTGTTTTCTGCACATTCTGAATTTGCCAACATTTTTTATTTAAGCAGTGACATAAGATATTGCTGATATTTAAGAATATGAAACTGACAATTTAAAGCTCTTACAGCCAAGGTAGCAGAAGTGTAAATCTTTTCCCCCCATATGTCCAGGGCCCTTAAATCCCTATCAGAGGGGATAGGGTTTTTTGCAGTGGAAGCCTTGACTCCCTTGGGACCCTGAGAAATAGTTTCTGGGTCAGCAGCAGGGTTTTTGTAAAGAAATTTATGAGAGTCAGGAACCCTGTATTATCTGTCTGGCTTAACCAGAGCTGGTGGCAAAGAATCAGGAGACAGACTGGACTCTGAAAATACATCATCTACAATGTCTAAAACAGGAGGAATAGCAATGGGCCTATGCTGAGGTAATAAAAGGAAGTCTCTGAGCCTTTTCTTGGATACTGAGTAATCTTGGCTCTCCCAGTGGAAATGCTCCCTCACAGTATGCAGGTCTCCCCAAAAGAATAATCCTCAGGAGGAGAGGCTGAAGGGATAGATTCTTCAGCATCAGAATCCTCATAGGGAGGAAGGGAATATTCCTGTTCAGAAGAGGAATCAGAGGAAATGATCAAAGTAATTAGGTCTTCAGCCATTTTAAACACCTGTTTTTTAGGCATGGAAGCCTGTCCAGGAGATTGCTGTACTTGTTTCTTTGTCTTTAAAGCTGCTTACTTTTTGCCTTTGAAGCTGAAGTTGGCTTTACATATAACTGTGTAGGTCTAAAAACACCCTCAGAAGCCGATGCCTGCTCAGCGGCTCCGGACCCATCTGAGGGAATAGTTTGAGTGTCCAATACCTGGGAGTCGGAAGCGGCCTGTGACTCTGAGGTAGCGGGTGTCAGGGGCTGCGAAAGCACCTCACTGAGAACTGGCGAACCGGCGACAGGCCTAACCGAAGCCTCGTCGTTGGTTTTCGACCTTGGATGCCTGTCCTTTACTCTTTCTTTGCGTTTTTTATAAACTCCGGTAGTCGGCTGTTCCGACGGCATTACATAATTGAACCTTCTGCCAAAGTAATGAACTGCAAAATCGTACCGACGCTTAATAGTGCATTGGTTAAATCTAGCACAAAACCTACAACTAGCAACGTCGTGGTCAGGGCCTAGGCAAGGAATACAGTAAGAATGAAAATCCTTATGAGGTATTTGCTTCCCACAAGAAATACAATAATTAACTTTTTCTGACATCGGTCTGGAGCAAGAAAAAAGTTTCCCCAAGGGGGTACTTAGCTTTAATGAAGACTTCGGATCTGAAATTCGAATTTGAAAATCTCAGGAGTCGGCCGACCAGAAGTTGCGAACTGCTTTTGCTTCGGGCACCGCGCGGCAAGAAAGACTTTAGAAAATGGCATCAGCTGCATCTTTTATACCCCTGGCGTACTGATGTCAGGGAGGAGGTGACAGCAACCGACGCCGGACCTAGACTTTGGAACTCAGGCCGACTGTGGGTAACTTGCCAGTAGAATAACCCAATTGTGATGACTGCAAAAGTGAAACATGATGAACATCGGTGCAGTGAGGCCTCTTGATGCCAAAAGCTGATAGACTCCTGGAAGAACGGACTGACATTCCCAAAGGGGACTCAGGTCTATCCAGAAAGGGGCTGGGTTGTTGATCCACAAAGAGGTTCATTGAAGGGGGAATATCTAGTCCTAGGAATACCTGGTAAATCTACTTTCAGCACTATAGGTTGATGTAGGGATTGAGGAACTGAATGAGATGCCAAAAAAGGTTGAACAGAAACTGCTGTTGGTGTCAAAGAGGTCGCCAGCACTGAAGTAGTGGTAAGTGCAGAAGAGATTTTTGTCTGAGCCAGTTCAATGACGGTCAGCACCATGGAAGACTTAGTGGTTTTCTGTACCATAGGTGGAGTTGGTCAATTTCAGTACCTTGGCTTTAGGTTCCGAAGAAACTATCGGAACCCACCGTTTTTATGACTTAGATTCATGTGCCACAGGACAGGTTGGCACAGAGTGGCTTCTTTTCTTTGCTTCAGGTTTAGGAGATTCTGAAGTCTCCACCTTAGAAAGGGCTTCAGTAAAGGGACATTTTAATAAGCCTTTCAAGATAAGTTTGTTGTGCCTTTCAGCTGAAGTATGGGTGCTAATGACCTGACAAATCCTACAAGTCAAGTACATGTGAGGGGCACCCAAACAATACACACAGGAAAGATGCCAATCAGAATTGGGCATCTTTCGGTCACAGTCTTGATACTGCTTAAATCCAGATGCCCCCTTTTGTGTCTCTGCCATATTGAAAGGTTAGTTTGTCACTAATATATATATATATATATATATATATATATATATATATATATATACACACACACACACACACACCAGAGAGAAAATACCCAAATAGGTAGAGAGAGAAATGGGGGAAAAAGAATAAAAAAAAGGAGGATACCAACAATGGTATATAAACAGTTATCAAAGGTAATAGAAAAAGGGAGGAGGCCTAATGGCAGCGATGATAAATAAAGTTATGGAAAGGTAAAAGGATGGGGAGTAGAATTGTCAAAAACACAGTCACTGACGTAACAACAATGCTGCAAAACTATCTAACAAATAATTCTAAGCAAAAAAAAAGTTTAGAAAGATGAAATTTAAGCACTTAGCTGAGAGCCTCAGATGATGCATCCAATTATCTATGCAGCAAATGAGATCTGCAGTAATGGAGAGAGGCATTGTAAGTAGAGCCTTAGCTCGAGAGTTGTTGGCTGGCGCGAGCTATGTATAATGATCAAGTCGGTTCCAAGAGGTTGAAACCGAATCCATCAATCAAGAATGAATGAAGATTGACAACATCAGATCAGTACTTCTCTTCAACTGTCTTATTCAAACTAAGAGAGCAACTCAATTTCAGGTTTTCCTGTGGGGGTTTCCCTTTCTTAGAGACTATTTCCAGAAAGTGCCAGTGTTTTCAGTGGGAAAGCAATGAGGTTTCTCAGTCCTTAAGAAGATACTATTTATTTCCACAACCTGCACACATTTCTCCAGTTCTGTCAACTATGGAGAATGTATATGTATCTCAGCCTGCAATTTTTTTCCTGATTGTCAGCCTGTCGCCCCTAAAAAGGCAGAATGTACAAAGTTCTTCAATCATGAAAGTTTTTATATGTTTTTCCCAAACCTGACACAGGAGCTTGTTAAGCTTATTGCTGCTAAACATCTGGTTAATTCCAATCCTACTCTTTCTGCTAAGGATGAGAAGATTAATGTTAACTATGGGGAAAAAGAACTTTGATTCTCAGAACTTTGAAATGGCAGGCTCCTATATTACAACTTATTCTGACCAATTGTGAAAGTATGAGGATTGTTCTGACGTAGTTTCTACTTAAGTGGAAGAATCTGCTTTAATAATTTAATTTCTTCCATTTCACAGGTCAGAATACATTGTTTACAGTGTGTTTGACTCAGCTGACACTTTTTCAGGGCTATGGCTACAGATACTGTTCTGAGGAGGTTTGCCAAGCTACATTCTCAGACTTTCCCGGACGATGAGAAAAATTAGATTTGAAACTGTCATTTGGATAGAGATTTAGTATTTGGTTCCTCTGCTGCAGAGGTTATCAAAAAATTGTAATGAAATGGGAAAGCTGATACAGAGATTTTTCATCCTTTTTACACATTTTTCTAAAGAATTCTCTAACACTTCATCAAATTTTAGCAGAAGACAAAATAAATAGGCACTTAAGAAATGGTAGGAAGGTTGCAGTAAGAATTCAGGAACACCCCCACCCCCCCACCCCTCACCCGCCCAAAAACAGGGACAGTCCAACAAGTCAAAATGACTTAAGGACCACATCCACCCTTCACCTTGGCAGTCCATTTTCCCCCTCCACCTTTCTTTTGGCAACAGACAGTTTCAGACACAAGGGTTTTGAAGATAATTGATCAAAGTTACAGATGGCAGTGGGAGGAAATCTCTCCTTTCCAGGGGGTTATTCCTCATCCACAAAACTATACCAGACACAACACTTTTATTTGCCCCTTGTTCTACATACGCTGTCCCAGGAAGTGACAGAACCAGTTCCTCTTTTCCCAGGTCGTGAAAGGTTTTTATTCTAGGATGTTTTTAGTCCCAAAGAAAAATGATACCTGGAGATCAGTTCTGTAGCTTTCCTAAACCTGTATATACTAGTGCCAAAGTTCAAAATTGTATCACTTAACCCATTACCTTTTCTTACTCATTTAAGTTTCATGGTAATACTTGATTTAAAAGATTATCATCACCACATCCCTATTCATCCTAATTTCAGGTGTTTACAGCTGTGTCTAGATCACATTAGTCTTCTGCCTCACCCTCAGGACTATCCATGGCACCAAGTGTCTAGCTGCAGTTATAACTCACTGCGAACTACAGAGTATCCACTTTTTTCCATATTTAGACTAGCTTATCTCCCCAGAACCTTTTTTTAGTGTCATGAATCTCGTTGACTAGGGTGAAAGATCTCCAACAGCCTGGTATTCCAAGCGAACATTTGAGTCTTTTTGACTCTTCACACAGGATTGTGTTTCTTGGGTGTCAGTTAGAAATCTCAGTTTAAAGAGCTTTTCTTCCAAAGGAAAAACAGATCTATATAGATTTATTTCTAAGGTTTTCCAGTCAGACTTTGGTCACTGCACAAGAATACCTCAGGATATTGTTTCATGCAAATTAAGATTCTCACAATACCATTTTATCTGTCACGGATATCTGAAGTCTCTCTGGTCCCAGCACCAACATCCTTAGTCTTTGCAAAGCTCAGTGCTTGGGTTCATCAGCAAAGAAATTATTTGGTAGAGACAGCAATTTCCCTAAACCTAGGTCTCTCCCTCTCCCTCCTCCAAAGCAGTCATAACAGACTCCTCAGACTTTGCTTGGCGTGCAGTTTCAGGACGGATAAAGGTACAAACTGCATGAGACACCAAGAACAGATGCAACCACATATATATAAAAGAGATGTTTGCTGTAATCAAGGCACTCCACTATCTGAATCACTTTTGGTCCCCCGGACCTCTTCAAGTGGTTACAAAGAGTAGGTCATACCCACTTTGCAGACTACCCATGATAGCTTGGGATACAGCTCCACAGCACAGTCTCACTCTACAGGCATCCTATAGTACACAAGGCAAAACTAGGTGGCAAATAAGCCAAGTCAAGCAGGTCAGACCCTCATGAATGCAAACTAGATCGGGGGGGGGGGGATCTTCCAGGATTTGATCCACCTGTGGGGAGCTCCTCTATGAGCAAACAGCTTTCAAGATCTGATCCAGAACTCCATACAATGTGGTCTAGAAGACAAATGCCTCTTCTTTTCCTTGGAGAGAATTCTTCCTGTATGCTTTTCCACCCTTCCCACTGATATCCAGGACACTTCTAAAGATTCAGAATGAATCTCCCCAAGATCATTGTGGTGACTTTTCTCTGGCTCAGACAACAGCATTCCTCCCTTCTTTTGGAAATGGCGGCAGGCAATTACCGCCAGCTTCTTCACAGAATGGCTCTATTCTCACAAGATTAGAGTTGGCTGATGCACCCTGTCCCAAACTTCAACTGACTACCTGTATGTTATGGTTTTAATTCTCATTAGGCACCTGCTTATTGAAGACATGCAGCAGATACTAATGGAAGCAAGAAAGCTTGTTACTATAAAATCATACATTAACAAATAGACCAGAATGGGTGCTGGTTATGCTTTTGCAACCAACTAGAAAAACTTTTGTATTTCTTCTCCACTTTTGCAATATTTGTGTGAGTTACTATCCTAGGGCCTTTCTTACTCCTCCATCATGGTTCATGTCTGCCCATGGATCCTCCTCTTTCAAAATAGTCTTGTCAAAATGTTCTTGAAAGTGGTTTGCATAACATATCTCCAAAACAAAACAAAAAAAAAACATATACCGCTCCTCGGGGTCTTAATTTTGGTCTAGAAAAGCTAACTCTTGAAACATTTAAAATGGCTGACTTGATGTTCTTAAAGAAAACTGTTTTATTTATTGCTCTGACTTCTACAATTAAGACTATCAGAGTTGTAAGCTCCTGTGGTGAGTCAATCCTATCAAATTACCCACATAGACGGGGTTTCTTTGAGAACTAATCCTCCCTTATGCCTAAAGCAGTATTGAGAGTTTACCTTCAACCAAACTCTGCATGTTCCTAAAAATGAGTGAGAAAGGGTACTCTCCACAACTTATGAATTCACAAGCAACTCAGTACTATCTTAACATAACAAAAGCTTTCAGATCTTCGGATTAGTTGCTCATTTCTTGTAAAAGTAAAAAGGGCCAACCTGTAGCAAAACGGACCATTTCAATTTGGCTGTCTAAAGTTAGTATCTTTCTTATATACTCACCACAATAAAACTATTCCAGGAAGGGTCAAAGCACACTCTACCAGGCCTTGGTGTCATTTGCTTTCTGGAAAGGGATGGATTCTAGAAGTAGCCTTCCAGAAGCAGCAACGTGGTCCTCTATACATGTTTATAAGGCATTATAAGCTCAGATAATTCTCTAGGTCTAGATCAGGCTTTGCTAGGACTACCTTTCCCTTCCACTTCCCAAAGGTTGTGAGCTAGGGTAATCAAACCAGATAGCAAAGGCTACTGCAGCATCGAGCAATTTAGATGTTTAAGGGCTAAGCAGTGGCGAGTGGAGCTGGTTATTTATGCAGCAAATTTTGCAATTTTATAACAGCACTGCTCTAATTTATGAAGTGATGTTATGTTATGTTATTATTTTCAAGAATGAGAGAGAGAATAAAGCAGTGATTTTTCAAGACTGAGCAATTAAAAATTAAACGCTCTGTACAATAAACCTAGTTTTTGACATGACATTTTTTTTACATTTCCATGAAATTTGGGTTTATCTATGAACACCCCTTGAAGCTTAGTTTTGGCCACTATTTCTAGATGAATATTTTCAGAGGAGATTAGGAAATTAAAAATAAAAGTTAAGTACTCACCATAACTATGCATCTGTGCTGTCCATTTTCATTCATCCTCAAAAAATGGGATTCAGATCTGATCCTTGGATCAGACTCTGCCACTTTCTCTTGATTCTATGATCTAGACTCTCGACCTCCTCCCTTGCCCATAATGCCCCTGATCACTGTGTTACCACCAATCAAGTTTGCTGCTATTATACAATATTACAACAAAACATCTCAATATTGATATGACAGAAAATTGACAGCTGAAAGATCAGGAGCTCAAACAGGAACTATGTTTCCTAAAAATTCCATTACGTCTCTCTCAAAGACATGGACAGGAGGAAGGTGGGAGAGAAGTTCAAGAAGAATGAAAATCGTTAAAACCAAAGCAGTATGAGGATAAAGCACCTCTACGAGAAAATTACATATCCAACATGAACAGACTTCAAGAGGTGACACCACAGTTCGGACTTGGAACACTTCGTTGAATTAAACAATAAAACTGTACAAGTGCTTTTGCGTTCAAACTCGAACACGTCTTCAGACCAAGTCCGAACAGTGGTATCACCTCGAGTCTGTTCATGTAAGAATGAACATGGACAACACAGATGCATAGTTATGTTGAGTACAAAACTTTTATATCTGATGTCATTTTCATTCGTTCCTCAACAAATGAGACAGAGTCCCCAGCTACGGTAAACTTGGGTGGCCCTCATGGAATGATGTTCTGAAGAATCGCAGAACTGAATGCAGCTCTGTTTCTGGAGATGATGTCTACTTAGTAATGATCAATAAAAGTATGAGCGTTAGACCATGTGGCAGCTGCACAAATGCTATCAATGCAGGTCCTAGCCCAAAAAGCAGCTGATGTAGTTACTGACCTAGATGAGTGCGCTTTTGCTTGTCTTGGTAAGGTTAGGCCTCTCAAGCAATAAACACAGTAAATACAAATGGTTATCCATTTGACTAGTGTAGTATTTAATGGTCTTCCCATCTTTTTACTAGAAAATGAGCCAAACAATCTAAAAGATGAAGGGTATCTTCTCCTTGTCAAATTTGGGAAAGAAAACTGGTAAACTGATCACTTGATAGATATTCGTTTCAGAGGCAACTTTTGGTAGAAAGGAAGGATTAGGGCATAAAGTAACTTTGTGAAAAATCAAATACAGTGGTTTTGAAGAGCGCGCTTGGAGTTCAGAAACGTGTCCGACTTAATTCATAGCTACCAGAAAGACCGTTTTCCAAGACAGAAACTTAATGTCTGCTTTAACTGAAGGTTTAAAAGGCAAATGCACCACAGTCTGTTATGCCAAAGTCAGGTCCCAAGGTGAAGTAGGGTCCCTAATTGGGAGTCTAAGAAAAAGGTACCTTTAAGAAAGGCCTCACGTAACTCAGATGAAGCCAAAGAAGAAGCATCATCTCCAATGTGGAAGTTGGAGATGGCTGCTAACTGAATGTTGGAGAAACTTGCCTAGCTTTTAAAGATGAAGGCAAGAAAATCTAAAACAGCAGGGAGTGGAGCAGTGAAAGGATCCAACTCTCTCTAAGCCCAAAAAGAAAACCTCTCATTTACTCTTACAAATCTTCCTACTCAAAGGTTTGTGAGGCAAAATATGAATATAGTGAACAGGGTACGAAAGCCTGGAATGTCTACCCATCACTGGAACTGGAGAAATCATGCGGTCAACTTGAGGTCTGCAATGTCGGGATGAAACATCCCTGAAGGGGGCAATGAGGAATACTTTGCTCCTCAACCAGACCACTTTCTGAAGAAACAAGGGAATTAGAGGCATGGGAGGGTAATCATAAAGGAGACTGAAGGGCCAAACATGGACTAGAACATCTCTCAGTGAATGACCCCGTTGGGGAATTAGGGCAAAGATCCTAAAGCATTTGTTGTTAAGGGGAGAGATGAATAAATCACAGCACGGCTGACATCATTTGTGAAAGATCATATTTGCCACTGACTGAAATATCACTCGTGAGGCATCAGGATGGTCCTGCTCAGCTTGTCCTCAAAAATGTTGGTCTTTGCCGGTATGTGTGTTGCTACAAGAAAGCAGTTGGAGGAGACTGCCCATTTCCAAACTCTCAATGGTTCTCGGCAAAGGGGGTAAGATCTGGTTCCCATCTGCTTAGTGATGTACCAGACTATTCAAATGTCCTCTTGAATAGCAGAAGATCCTAGCAGTACAGTCTTTTTTGAAGGACCTGTATGCTAGAAGCACCACTCTTCATCTCCAAGACATTTATATGCAAACTAGTCTCTTCTGGGGACCACGTGCCTTGAACGGTCCATCCCAAGTAATGCCCCCCCACCCCACCTGTGACGTGTCCGTGGCATTTGGTGGAAAAAAAAATGGACACCCTTGATAAATTTATTCAGGGTGTAACTACCACAGCAAAGACTTTCGCAAACCTAAGATAATTTTATCAGATGTTGCAAGGGATGTCGATGAAGACCACTGTAGTGTTAAGGGTCCACAGAATAATTCTCATATAAAGATGAGAAGTGGGTATTAAAGTTAATGCAGCAGCCATCAACCCTGGGGCTTTGAGTACCACTTCTGTTGGAGAAGAGTGAGAAAGAACCTGTTTGACATGCGATTTCAAAGTAAGAACTCTGTTTTGAGGTAGAAGAGCTAGACAATTGACTGTGTGCAGATGAACCCCTATAAACTCCAAGACTTGCACTGGTTGAAGTTGTGACTAGGCCAGACTGATCATAATTCCCAGAGAGTGAGATAATTTGAGTAAGTAAACCCTGGCTCCTTCCAAGAGATACCTGGTCAGTGTGCTAAGGAGACAGTCATCAGAGTAAGGAAACACTATGAATCAGAACAGTCTTAGGTGAGCTGCTACCACTGCCATACATTTGGTGAACCCTCCAAAGGCTGTGCTCAGAGCAAAGGGCAGTGCTCTGAACTGGTAATGACTGGCTACCAACCAGAAGTGTAGGTATCTTCGACAGCACCTGTTCATTTTTATGCAATTGTAAGCATCTTGAAGATCGATGGAGCACATCCAGTCATCCTTCTGTAGGAGAGGCAGAATGGACTGAACCATGACCATGAAGAATTTGGAATTCTTTACAAACTGTTTCAGGTAGCTAAGATCCAAAATGGGTGTTGGGTACTCTATTTTATTTGGCACTAAAAATAACCCTGAGTAAATTCCATATCCTCTTTGGTCTGGGAGGACTTAAGAGATGACTTTTCTTCAGCAGCTTTTGAACCTCTGGAGCTGCTAACACCCTCTGATTGGGTGGAACATCGAGGAAACCTTTTCTTTACCTCTGGGGAACTTGCAAAAAGGCAATCAAGTATCCTGTGGATATGATCCGCTGCACCCAAGAATCTTATGTGATGCATATCCAGGCTTTTAAGTGCAAGGGCAAGTGCCTACTGACTGCCTCCAGAGAAGGATAGTCGGTTCTGTCGGAGAAAGAATGTCTGAGATATTTAATTCTGCGGACCTTACCTGCCACAATGGTGTCATCTTCCATTGCAGCTATTTCACCCTCTGTCTCTGTAGGAAAAATCTCTACATGACTCATGGAAAGGGTCCATGAAATTTCTAGAATCACATCATTTTACCACTGCCTTGATTCCTAGAAAAAAAAAGTATCTGTGGGGTAGAAAAGTGGATTCCCGTGGCAAACAAGGTCTTGCCATCTTGCTCACTGCAGGAAAGTGTCTTTAATGGTTTGCCCAAACAAAGATCCATCAAAGGAGTGTTGATGAATGATGCCTTGAACTGCGCTGCACAACTGCATCCAGGCACATTTCCTAATGGCTATGCCATTGAAATGGCTGCCCTTGAGCAACCTTCAGCTATATAGGTTCATAGGTTCATACTAGGCTATCTGCCCAAGGGCATTTATAAGCCTAGCCCATAGTTATGTGGCTTTCGCCACCCCTTTAGTTTGAATAAAAACTATGCCTATCATTTTGCTGTGCCTCTGTCAAGCAGTGACACTGAAGTAATCCCTGGGGTATATCTGCAATCTCCCATCCATTGGTCAAGATTCCTCTTGAACAAGGCCAGAGAGGTGCTCTGCCTCACATGTACCGGGATTTTGTTCCACAGCATAGGAAGTCTCTGGGTGATGAATCTGTCCCTCCAGCACGTTCGATTTATAACCGTGCCAAGGTTTAAGTCTCCCGCCCTTGTGGTTCTGAGGGATCTAGATTTTTTGAGGTGAAGCATATTCATCAAATCTGGGTTTGACATGGCCTTATATGTCAGGCACAGGTCACCTCTGAGCAAGCGGTATGAGACTGAATAGAGCTGGAGTTCTTTCAGTCGGGCAGCATAAGACATATTTTTGAGACCCTTTATCCTTTTGGTGAGGAACTTTTGGGGCCTTTCAAGCTGCAGCAGGTGTCTGGTCAGATACATTCGAGCGGGCATTGTACTCAATCATAGGTCTAATGAGTGATGAGTACAGGGGGACGATGACCTCCCTTGATCTAGATGTGAATCCCTTCATGATCAGGTGGGCGATATAGAAGGTTTTCCTAACTACTTTAGCAACATGAGTGTCAAACGAAAGGCTTCATGGAAGCATTTGTAATGGAGTGCAGAGTGGCCAGTCATGAGGAGAAAGACTTTTGTTCCTCTGCGTACATGGACCAAGGGGAGTTACAGAGTTCCTTAACCAAGTCCCTCTGTACCCTAGTGAAATCTGCCAAGTAATTCAGTGACCATAATGTAAAGGTTGCTTAAGCTCATACTCAAGTCCCAAACCAGTCCAACTACACAGACTCTATTAGGGGGATGGACAGTGGAGCTCTGCTCAGCCAGCTCCTTTCTGGTGGCTGCCACAACAACCATGGCATCTACAGGAATTCTCTTGATCCAGTATCATCGGACAGAGGGGTCCACTCAAAATTTCCATGTCAGTTCCATGGAGTCCGGTTCCTTCCATGCCCTGTGGCAGACAAAGTCTATAAGATCTTTTGCAGGGGAGATAACCCAAGACATAGATGGTACAGACCTGAAAGCTTCCAAGAACACAGATACCCCCTGGGAAGGGGTTTAGGAAGACCATCCACCTTTTTAGCGAAGGATTTCCAAGATGTCTCCAAATGAGATATCCTCAGCTGGAGATCTAGGGGACCCTTCCCCCTCATCAAAATCCAAGTGCTTCCTCTTGCATGACCTCTTCTGAGGAACCTCTTCAGTGGGGTGTTCTGGAAAGGTGTCAGAAGAAGCGGGCAGCTTCCTAGTAGGAATTGCTTGTAAGTTCATAAGGAATGGCTTGTCCCTGAGGTGCAAGATAAATAGACCCAAAGGATCTGAAGAGGAAACGGGGACTGGATCCGAAGGAGCAAGACTCAAAACTGCTCTGGGATGAGATAAAATCCTCTCCACCATCTGGAAGGTGGAAGGGCTAAAGTAGAGGGCAATGTGACCAACGCAGAGACTCAAGGCACAGATGATCTAAGGCCCTCCCCAACTCCCTGTTCCAAGGGTGGAGTTGGAGGCGAGCTGTCCAAAGCAGAAGCCTCAAGGGGAAGCAATGGCTCCAAAAACATCAGAGTCAAATAAATTCAACCCATTGGATCAGATACCAACGCTTCAGTTCCAAGAACAATCACACTCCACGGAATTAGGAGCTGATCAAATCAGGGAAGACACCAGAGTGGAAAATAGTAGTATCTTCGAATCTGATGGTTCGACTCTTGAACATCTCGGATCAGAATGCTCCAAAACAGCAGGTCGGTTCACAGGAGGAGCCATAACTGGCTGGTAAGAAGGTTTAAGGCTCACAGATCCAATGGGAGACAGAGATGGCAAGAACCTTATCTGGATCTGTGTTCGGAGGAATTTTCTCATAAACCTATTCACCTCCGTCCCAGAAAGACTTCAGAAGGAAGAAATGGAAGGTGGTCTGGGAAGACGTTTTAGGGGTCCCTGAAAGAAATGAGACCTCAACCTCAGGGATACCAGCTCCAAGGAAGCCTTGGACTATGGAGCAGAGGAGACTTGGCAACAGTAGACGACTGATCCAAACACTTCAGATCTGAAATCTTCTTAGGTAGCTCACAAGGAAGCACTGACTTAGGAGACCATGCAGGGGAGCGTTTTCAGTGCTCCCTGGGTTCCTTGGATTTATCAGAGGGGGGTTTGAGATCCTGTTATTTAAGTACCAGATGAAGGAGAAAAAGGTGAAAGGAGGCCTTTTAGAACAATCTTGTTCCTACTATTGCTAATGGCCCTGGTACTAAACACAACACAAATGAAGCAGGTGTAGTCCAAGTGTGCCAAACCTAGACAATATATGTACTCCCTGTGGACATCAGCGATGAGGATCTTATGCCAATAGGAAGTACACTTTTTAAATCCGGCAGGCTTTTCAGCCATACTGTATGACAACACAAGGTAGAAAGCCTACTAACAAAGGAGAAAAAGAACATTTTTTAAACATTTGTAACAGCAAGTAGAGACTTATACCAGCAATGGTATACCTAAAAAATACCTCAAAGTAAGGTAAAAGAGGAAGAGAGATTACAAACAACGGTAACAAAGATTACAAAGAAAAAATCTTAAATGCGGTAGCTAAAAAAGTGCAGAGAAATTAGACATACTATTAATAACAAGGAAATAAGATTTAAAGACAAAAAAATATACATTTTTATACTCACTAAACCCACAATGAGCTTAAGAGATTGCAATCCTGAATGAACCATAGAGTGGCAAACGAGATCTGAGGTAACACAGTGGTCAGGGGAATTACGGGAAAGGGAGGAGCTCGAGAGTCAGATCCTAAAACCTAGAGGATGTGGCCGAATCGGATACGAGGATCGTATCCGAACCCCATTTGTCGAGGAACTAATGAAAACAACAATATTTAAAGCTACGTACTTACCATAAAGATCGATCCATGTTGCCCTTACTTGTCTGGTTCAGTGTTGGGGAACTTGGATCCAGCCTCTGCATCTTCAAACTTTCGAAACCAGGGCTCCGATTCCTCCCCTGCCCATAATTCCCTCACCACTGTCAAAACTCCCTCAGATCAAGTTTGCCCTCAGTATATATGCAACAAACAAAATTAGATAAAACATTACAACAGTAAGAAGAAAGGTGTCAACTGGATAGTAAAGTAGCTAACCTGCTGAAGTAATGGATTAGAGTCCTGTAAAGGCTACCCATTCTTCAAGGAGCTATAGCTGATAATTTGACAGTTTGGAAGGGGTTGATGGGATGTTTGTTTACCCAGATGAAAAGGATAACATGGACCTACAGTTATTTAAGTACACAACTTTTGCATCCGATGTTGTTTTCGTCTGATTTAACCTTTTGGACAGAATCCTGAGCTACAAAATTTCACATGTGGAATTAAGGAAGGATGTTCCTGAAAACAGCAGAGCCAAAGAAGAATGATCTCTAGACTGTACGTCTAGTTTATAGTGAGACAAAAAGGTACACATTGTAGACCAGGTAGCAGCTGCACAAATTTTATCAACTGGAAACTGATATTGAATCTTGTGGAATGAGCTGTATTTTTTTTAAATAAAGTTTTAGACCCAACTTTTCATAAACAAAGAATACGCTCTTGACAGCCATCTTGAAAGGGTAATTCTGGAGACTCAATGTCCCAGTTTAGATTTAGAAAATGCAATGAATAATTGCTCCAATTTCCTCCAGTTCTTGCATTCTGTGCAAATAAAATGAGTTTTAAATGTTAAATAAATGTAATGCATACTCTCCTTTATTAAAATACTCTGGAAAGAATAAAGGCAAACCAAAGGTCTAATTTATGCAAGACTCTGATACCACCTTAAGAAACAAATGACCGATTTGGTTTTAGGAAAATCCTGTATTTATGAAAAGCCAAATAAGGTGTGGTTTACACAAGAGTTTGAAGCTCTGAAATCCTCTTAGCAGAAGTGATTGCCACCAAAGAAATAGTTTTCCATTTCAAGTACAGTTGTGACAAATCTTACTGCAACAGATGTCCTTTTCTTCACTGTTGCAGTACTCTTTACCAAAGGGATTCCCTGACAACAGTAGACCAACATCCCACCAGTAAACCAAAGCCTTATGATTTTATAGACATTGAACGTCTCACACACGATCCCAGCTAAAGGCATAGGGCATAAAGGAGACATACAAACATATAAACGTCAGAAATGAAAAGCCCCAGAGGAACAAGTCTAAGGAATTAGGAGGAACATGTGCATCCAGGAGGAGAAAAAAATGGAGCAAAAGGGGGAAGGAGGAGGGACTGAATACTGCAACACTGAAGAGAAGAACATACTGCTGTGGTAAGATTTTACACAACTGTACTATGTTCTTCCAGATCACTGTTGCAGTATTCTTAACCAAAGGGAGAGTAAAAAAAAAAATCTCAAGAGAAAATCAGGAGAGAAACACCCAGAAGAGTCCTCAAGAAACCCATACAGTACAGCTCTGGCAAAGCTGGCTCTTGCTCTGGAAGCAACATCTAATTTGTAATGCTTGATGAAAGTATGGACAGAGGTCGAAGTAGCAGCCTCAAGGATGGAACTGGTATCCAATCCTTTGAAAAAAAAAAAAAAAAAGCACTAGAGGAGGCCGCAGCCCTTGTAGAGCAAGCCTTTACAGAGGAAGAAAGGCATTTTCCATGAAAGGATCAACAAAGAAATGGCTTTACAGCTCCACGAGGATATGGTTTGCGAAACAGCCAAACCTAGAGATCTGGGATGAAAGGAAATAAAAAGTTGCTCAGACTTGCGAATGGCCTTATATTTATCTAAATCATAAACGAGCTACCTACGCAAACACAAGGTGAGAAGCACCTTCTCACCAGCAGACTGCTGAGAAGGGGAACAAAAAGGTCATCAAACTGATATAATGATTAAAAGACAATACGTTAATCACCTTGGGTATAAAAGAAGGGATGGTATGAAGAGACACCCTGTGCTATGAAAAAACAAAAATGGAGGAAAAGCCATAAGGGCCTGGACTTCAGACACTCTCTTAGCTGAAATAAAGACCAAAAGAACAATCTTTCATGTATAATGCTGCAAATAAGCCAAAGCCACAGGCTCAAAAAGGAGCCAGAGTCAATTTTTCAAGGACAACACTGAGATCCCAGGAAGGTGGAATAGGCTTCCTGGGAGGTCTCGTATGAAGTAGACCTTTAAGAAATTGCTTGACCTTAAACTTAGAGGTCAGAGGAGGAGTTGATGATAGACAAGTAGAAATAGCTGAAGGGGAGCTTTAACAAAAGAATATTCTAAGCATGGAGCAATTAACACAAACAGAAAATGAGAGGATCTCTATATAAAGTGGATCCTGGTTACGACCAAGGCACTAAACAGAAAATCTCTTCCATTTGGACACACTGGGTTTCCTGGTAGTGGTTTTCCATGCCTCCTGCAGAAACCTAAGCATGTCCTCAGAAAAAATGCGTCTAAAGGAATCAAAATCTTATCACACACAATGTCAACTGAAGAGTGGACAGGTTAGGCTGGATTAGAGACCCCTTGTCTTGTGTGAGCAGGTCAACCCTGTGAGGTAACTTGTAGTGATTGCCCCTAGGTAGGTGAAGAAGGGGGAGCTAATGCTGTCTGCACAAAAATTGAGTCACCAACAAGATTTTGGGGGAGTACTGCTCTATCATCAGCAGGACCCTTGGAAACAGAGGAAGGGGAGGGAAGGCACAGAGAAACATCCCCTTCCAAGAAAAAGATAGTGCGTCCAACTTCCAAACCAAAGGACTTGGGACACTGGTGCAAAAAAGAGGACGCTGTCTGTTCAAAGCAAAGGCAAAAAGCTTTACCTGAAGAGTACCCCATCAACAGACAATATCCAGAAACACATCTTTGAAACACCCAGTTATTAACCTGTGTTATGGACCTACTTAAAGAGTCTGCCACTATATTCTGCTCTGAAGGAATGTATACACCATGAAGTCATTTGGTACTAGAGAGCTAGATCCCAAACTTAAATAGCTAGCCTGTAAGAAGTTAGAACCATGTCTCCCCTTGCTTAATATTCCACATCACTGTGGTTATTGTCTGTGATGATTTTGAGAAGCCCTGGAAGAAAGAAGGAATGAAAGGTCTAAAGGGAGAAAAGGAGAGCACTCATCTCCTTGATGTTGACTATGGTCTTACCTCTAAGGAGGAGGCCAAAGAGGAGAAACAAAAGAGTTTCCCCAGCCCATGTTTGAGGCATCCAAGAAAAGTTCCTGAGGGGGGACTGGGGACTGAAAAGAAGTCCCAGGTTGAGAGACAGCCAATGAATCCACCACTGAAACTCGAGTTTGAGGCATGGAAGGAGGAGGACTAGAAAATCTACTGGATGACAATGTTGGAGCCATACTGACTTAAGGAACCACTTAAGTTCTCATATGAAATCTGGCTACAGCTAGGATAGGAATGATGGAGGCCATGAATGCTACCACCTTGAGCAATTCCCTGGCAGTAACTGAAACCAGAGGAAGAGCAGATTAAAAAAGGTGGTTAGAGAAAAGGCCTTGGAGGAGGCAGAGAATATAGCATAGGAATGGTCTGTTGCCTGCAACCAAAAAACATATGATCCTGAGAAGGAAGCAGGATTAATTTCTGGAAGTTTACTATAAACCTCAGGCTTTGCAAGATACAAACACTATATTGGAGGTGCTGAAGGAAGATCTTGGGGGAGGAAGTCTGAATAAGCAGGTCCTCCAGACTCAGAAAGATCTAAACCCCTTTCATCCTGTAAAAGGCAATCACAGGAGAGAGCTATCTGGTGAATGAACCTGGGGCAGCAGAAAGGCAAAAGGCAAACCAGAGCACTGGAAATGGAAGATAGAGAGAGAAATGTAAAAAACTTCCTGAAAAGGGGATAAATTGGGATGTGAAGTTAAGCATCCTTGAGATCCAAAGAGACTAAGTCTGAGGAAGAAAAGGAAAAAGATTTGAAGGGCTAGGTGTTGAGCTGAGAAATGTCCAAAATGGGTCTCCAGGTGCCTTCTTTCCTGGTCATATGGGCCTGGTAATTTAATAGGCTGAAAGGCCAAGGTGGCAGCAGTATACACCTTTTTGCCTAGCAATTTCATAGCTCTACTGTCCTTGTCTGAAGGAAGTAGTTTAGTAGAAGGCAAAAGTTAACAAGGTTTGTCAGCAGAGATCGACACTACAGAAGAGTCAGCCGGAGGACATTTGTAGAGCGGTTTACACTCATTAGGCATCTTGTAAAATCTATCAGATTTCTTAGGAGCTGGAGGCTTAAAATCTGACGCCACAGAAGTTGCTGAAAAGGTATCTAGAAGGGCAGCCAAGACTGGAGGTAGCGCAGAGAACTTAAGGGACTCCATCTGGATGAGCTCATGTCAGCTCTTTTGAATGTCAGAAACCCAAGAACAGTCCCATTTAAAATATTCCATCATACAAGAAATAGTATCCCCACAAGAGAGTTCTTCTAAAGGAGCATCTGGGCTAATAGAATTCTCCTCCTCAGAGCCATAATTCAAGGAGAAGGGATAGGAGAGGAATACGCCAAAGACTCTTTAGCAGCAAGGGAAACATGCTTGTTTTTTTGTTTTTTCTTTTGAGGGACATCTGCCCGAAATACCCTAGGAGGTTCAGACCCTGCTTACACTCAACCAACATAGTAGAAATCTCTTCCCGTAAAAGCATCTTCAGTATCCCTCTTAGTCTCTCTGAAACAAGCAGCAGAGGTTCCCCTCAATATACAAAGTGGATGTGCGAGAAGATGGATCCATGCCAGCCTCTGACAGGGTCGTTACAGAGCAATCTGACAAAAACTGGGCAATCCTCTGGGCTTTCACCAGCCTTGAGAGGAACTTCCTGGGGAGGGAGGACAGCAACCAAATCAGGCCTACTTTCTTGGCAGGTGGCTGACCTTCGGGATGGGAAGATTCTTAAAACAGTGGTTCTCCACGTAAATGGACAAGGCAAAGAAAAGACTACAATGACACTTGGGGACAAATGCCTGGCAGACAGAAAACTGAGCATGGTCATGAGAAGCACCCAAACAAGACAGAGACTGCTCATGAAGATCCTTATGGGAATCTGCCTCCAACATTGACATTTTCCCTCTCTAGATGACATAAAACTTACAAAATTAAAAAAGAAAAAAAGATAAGAAAACTCAATGGGGCACTTATATGAAACACGGATCGGTAACCTGAACAGAAAAAGCATTCAGACCAACAATCGATGGCGTTCGGACTGGCAGCAAATAAGTTCTGAGGTATGCACATCCATACATCACCCTTTATGCCCTATGCCCTGAACAGGGAGCATACGTGTGACATACAATGTCTATAAAATCAAAGATTTGGTATAATGGATGGATGCTTGGCTACCCTTGGCAGGGAATCCCTTTGGTAAAGAATACTTCTTCTTTCTGCGTTTTGCCAGTTAGGGGTTGCCACAGTGGATCACCTGTCCGCTCATGACTGGCAGTGGAGTTTTTACAGTGTCGAGTTACCAGCCTGGTGCCCAACCTTCCACAGAAGGCACACACACGCACGCACTCACATCTAAGGAAAAATTAGAGCGTCCAATCCACCTACAGCATGTCTTTAGAATGTGGGAGGAAACCCACACGACCACAGGGAGGACATGCAGACTCCACACAGAAGGCACCCCAGCCGAGAATCGCACAGGAGAACCTCTTGCTGTGTGGCGACAATGCTACCGCTGCACCACCGTGGCTTACAGTAATACATACCTAGTTAAATGTTTATTACGTGGAGCTTTTCTCCCCAGGGCTCTGTTGAAAAAGGACAGTAAGCAAATGTAGAATAAAAAATATATTTTGGCACACTCCTCTGGTGCTAGATTTTTAAGAAGCAGAAAGGATACAAAACTTTCTGTAAACCTGGTATACCTATACATAGTCTGAACTGTATTAACCAGACAGTTAATTTCAGGGAGTCTACGGCTGGGTGAGGATGCCTCGAAGGATGAGAGATTAGATCTAGTCTGTGAGCGAATGTCCAGGGTGGACTGACCAGCTAAACAAATATATGGGAACCAAACCTGTTGAAGCCAGTACAGGGCAATGAGAATCACCTTGGCCTCGACACTTCTGGCTTTCTGAATGAATTTCATAATTAGAGGAAAAGCGTAAATGAGACCCGGGGACAAACTGTAGATCAGAGCATCCCTCAGTGACTATCCCTGTCTAAGGATCATGGCAAAGTAACCGCTGCATTTATTCTTCAGATAGGAGGCAAACAGGTCCACAGCAACACTGGTCCCAGTGACTGAATGCGAGAGATGCAACTATACGGCCAAACTGGAGGCTGAGCTCTCTCAACATAGGACTGGCAAGACCAGTCAGGAGGAGAAGGTTACCACACACACTATAGACCCAGTCTCACATAGTACCATCACAACCTCAAATCATACACATAAACACACAAAGACATACTCGGCGGCTCTGATCAAAAATCTACCAAAACAGCAGAGGCCACCAAAGCAGACACCCAAACAACCACCACCTCAGAACACAACACCTGCAACACATAGACCTCACAGTCAGAGTGTCAAACAGTCACAGCCCTTAAGGCCAAACACAATGCCAGACACACTAGTCATTGGTGACTCCATAGTCAGACACACTGACGTCCGCCACCAGACTGAGTAAGGAGAAGGTCACAGTAAGCTGCCTGTCGGGCGCTAGAATCCGCCACATAACGCAAGCACTCAGGTCTCTCAACAGCAGGTACAAATACGACTCAGTCATTGTCCACGCTGGTGTAAACGACCTGAGACGCACCTCCTTGGACTACATGAAAAGAGACATTGAGGAGCTCTCTGATTATGTAGCCCAGGCAGGTATGACCCTGACCTTGAGCAGTATCCTACCTTCACCAAGAATGATGCCACAATACAGAGATAAGATGATCAGCTTTAACAATTGGCTTAAACTCTGGTGTCATTCAAAGGGGATCCAATGTCTGTCTGCCTGGGATGACATGCTGGACAAGCCACGCTGCTTCGCAAGGGACGGCTTGCACCTGTCACCCTGGGATTCGGATATTGGCAAAGGCTCTTGCCACCCCATAGTGCCTTTTTTAGGCAAGGCTCAAATTCTAAACCTACCACCCTAGAACACAAAAAAGGAAAAAAACTAAGGGTAATGCTGCTCAATGCCAGAAGTCTAAATCTCAAAATGCACGCACTCGAGGCCCTTCTCAGTATGGAGAACATCGATGTCTGTGCAGTGACAAAACCTGGTTCAAGGCTCCTGAGAGCACCCCAGCACTATCAGGTTTTACCTCTTATCATGCGTTCCGGCCCCAAAATCTGGACAATACCAAGAAAGGAGGGGGGTATCCATATTCATCAAAGACACCCACACCTCAAGACTGGTGGCAACGCACGATGCATCGGAGACCATCCAGGTGCAATTAACCATAGGCAAGACTGCTCTGCAAATTGTAGCATGTTACAGGCCACCCTCACAAACTCAGGAACCTCACATGGCCTTCCTGAAAACACTAGAGGGATAAATGTATCACCAAACACCATCATACTAGGTGACTTCAATTACCCTAATATAGACTGGGAACACTACTCAAGCCCAAACACCCTAGCCCAAAAGTTCCTGGAATTCATAAACTCAAATGCCATGGAACAACTAGTCACCATCCCCACAAGAGGAGAAAACATACTTGATCTCATCATCACGAACATGGGAGCACAATGTTCAACACCGGAAGTATACCCCTCACTGGTGAGATCAGATCACAAACTAATCTCGCTGGAGGTCCTCATCCCACCCCACCTGAAATAAAAAGACCACAGTAAAGAACTTCTCGAAAGCCGACTTCACACTTCTAAAGACTAGTGTGGTCTCCTTTAAGGCCCCGAGCAGTGGAAAACAGTACTCAAGCCGCTGAATCACTTACAAATGCCTTCTACCAGCACCTGCAGGACTGCATGGATAAGGCAATCCCAAGCAAAACAAAGACTCTTTGTACCAAAGGCAAGCGTCCAGTCTGGTGGACCCCAGCCATAAACAAACTCTACAACAAAAGGAGGAAGCTACTACAAGATAGAGCAAAATCCTTAAAAGGTAAGACACCCTTGATCACTATAAGTCAAAAACTAAGAGCTCTCATAAAATCATCCAAAGCAAATTTTGAGAGAAAAATAGCTAAAGACTCAAAAGACAATCATAAGGCCTTCTTTAGCTATGTTAGAAACCTGGGAGGAAACTCCCAGATATGCTCAGAACTAGTTCAAAGTGATGTGAAGATTACAGATCCTACAGACATTGCCAACATACTGGCTGACAGGTTCAGTGCAAACTTCTCCCCCCCCCCAAAAGGAGAGATATTTATACCAAGAGATTGCAGCCCCCCAAACATCTCCAACGCCCAAGTGAGAACTGCTCTCTCCAAAGCAAAAAACACAGCATCCATGGGACCTGATGGTGTCCCCAGCTGTGTGCTCCACGAACTCAACGAGGAATTAAACCCACAGCTAGGACAGCTGTTTAATCATAGTCTTACCTCTGGATACGTACCCAGGGAGTGGCGCACTGCAACTGTGGTCCCACTTCACAAAGGCGGTGCCTCCACCGACCCTGGAAATTACCGGCCCATTAGCTTGACAAGCCTTATCTGCAAAGCCATGGAGAGGATCATAATGGACCTCATAAATAAAGACATAGGGAATTTGCAGACTTTGGATCCATCCCAGTTTGGCTTTGTCAAAGGCAGATCATGCCTTCTAAACTTGGTTGACTTTTTGAAACAGTCACCAAAGCCATTGATGAGGGAAAGGCAGTCCATACAGCCTACCTCGATCTGGCGAAGGCCTTGATACAATACCCCACTCGGGTATCATTTAAAACTCATCAGCTTAAATGTTAACCCATACATCACAAGATGGGTTGCAAACTGGCTGAGTGACAGAACCCACAGGGTCAGAGTTGCTGGCGCCATGTCAGACTCAAAGCCTGTCACAAGTGGTGTACCACAGGGCGCAGTCCTGGGCCCACTCTTGTTTGGCATCTACTTTTCCAGTACAAGCAAACACAGCAGGGTTATAGCTGTCAAAGTTTGCAGATGACTGCATACTGGTCGCCATAGTAGAAAACACATCTGACACAGATATCCTTCAGAAGGGTCTCACAGAAACGGATAACTGGTGCCAGAGCCATGGCCTAAAGTTAAATGCCAAAAATGCATAGTCATACCCTTCGGGAAAAACAAGGTTACCCCTAGCTACCAAATAGGTGGCAATCCACTGAGCACAGAAGAAGTTATCAGGGACCTGGGGACCCAGGTTGATAGTAGTCTGTCATTCGACACCCATGTAGCTAAAGTAGTTAGGAAGACCTTCTACATTGCCCACCTTATCATGAAGGGATTCTCATCTAGATCAAGGGAGGTCATAGTCTCCCTATACTCATCACTCATCAGACCAATGATTGAGTACAATGCCCCATTCGAATGTATCTGACCCGACACTTGCAGCAGCTGGAGAGGCCACAAAAGTTCCTCACCAAAAGGATAAAGGGTCTCAAACATCTGTCCTATGCTGCCCGACTGAAAGAACTCCAGCTCTATTCAGTCGCCACCGCTTGCTCAGAGGTGACCTTTGCCTAACATACAAGGCCATGTCAAACCCAGATTTGATGAATATGCTTCACCTCAAAAATCTAGATCCGTCAGAGGCACAAGGCGGGAGACTTAAACCTCGACACGGCTATTAATAGGGCGTGCTGGAGGGATAGATTCATCACCCAAAGACTCCCTATGCTGTGGAATAAAATCCCGGTATATGTGAGGCAGAGCACCTCGCTGGCCTTGTTCAAGAGAAATCTTGACCAATGGATGGGAGATCGCAGATATACCCCAGGGATTACCTCAGTGTCACTGCTCAACAGAGGCACAGCAAAATAATGGGTATAGTTCCCCATACTAAAGGGGTGGCGTAAGCCACAAAACTATGGGCTAGGCTTGTAAATGCCCTCGGGCAGATAGCCTAGTATGAACCTATGAACCTATGAACCAGACCTCTGATATGTCTGTCTGAACTGCAGCACCTACTGGAAGAGAGTCTTGAAATGCCTTCAATGCCAAAAGGACTGCTCATTTCCAGAACACTGACATGGAGAATGTTCAATATACATGGACACTCCTGGAGACCAGTCTTCCCCATGAAATGCTGTTCCCCATCCTAAAAGGGAAGTGTCCATGGTACCTACTGAGAGGGGAGAGTGGAGAGAACAGAAAACCTCCTGGCAAAGCTGATGATATGATCCACCATTTTATATGGGTTATGCATAAGAGTGTTGGAGTGATAACACTGAGACTTACTAGACTGAGTCCACTGCAGAACTCTCATATAAAATCTGGATACAGGAAGAATGATGGTTGAGGCCATCAGCTCTAGAAGTTTTAGAATTAAGCATGCTGGAGGAGAAAAAACTGGCTAGTACTTGTGATGCCTCTTGGTAGGCTGCATGAACCCTGTGTGGTGGCAAGATAGCCACCTGAGTTGTGGCGTTCAAGTGGCATCAGATAAATTTTAAATTCTCAGCCAGGAGCAATTTGCTTTTCTGTTTGTTCATTATAATTCCCAGGAGATGAAGTAATAAGAGGTCCCACTAGAGAATTAGCAGAGCCTGTCGGAACAGTGAGGAACCAATAGTCTAAGTAGAGGAACACCTGGAACCCCTGCAGTCTGAGGTAGGTTGTGCCATACATTTGGTAAAACACCAGAGGAGCTGTGGTGAGTCCAAAGGGCAAACCTCTGAATAGAAAAATGATTGGCTCCTACCACAAAATGGAGAAATCTCCTGTAGTGTGTGTGTATTTTCATATGGTAACAGTAATTCTGGAGATCTATACAGCACATCCAGTTGAATTGAGTATATGCAAAATGGGCTGAACTGTGACTATCTCAATTTTTGTCTGATTCATATATTCGTTTAAATGACTTGAGTCCACTACAGGCCTTAAGTCCCCACTTTTTTTTTTTTATTTTTATTTTTTGGAATTGAAAAGAACCTGGAAGTAGATATGGGATCATATCTGGGCTGAACATTTTTCCAACAGCTTTTCGATTTCTGATGTTGCAGACTCCAAATAACTGGGTAGCACTAAGGGAATCTTGGATTTTACCTGAGGCATTGTTAGAAATACAACCAAGCATCCTCAGGTTATTATCCTTAACACCCAAAACTCTGAAGTGATGGATTCACCAGGTTTGAGGATGTACTGATAGGCACCTTGTTTCTGCAGTCCCGTTCTGTTTCTTGGATGATGTTCCATAAGATAGTCTCCTTTTGACACGGGGAGGTCTCTCCAGAGAAGTGTCCTGGAAAGGAACCTGTGATTTCTAATACCACATTTTCTTCCTTTCTCACCGACTCCTTGAGAAAGTTCTCTGAGGAATGGAGAAACAGACTCCAACAGCAGAAAAAGTCTTACTGTCCTGTTCACTTCTAGTCAATTAGTGTTTAACTTCAGGACCAAACAATGTACTACCATCAAAAGGAGCACTGGAGGACATCTTAAAGACCTACACAAAAATCACACAACTACATCCAGACATGGTAAAGTACAGTTTTGTACCTACCATAAATGTAGATGTTCGAGGATTCCATTGCTGCAGTCCTGACTATTGGGTATAGTCCGCGTCCAGTCGGCCCGAATACCAGAGTATAAGGCTGACGTCGGTCAGGGCGCATTAGACTGACGTCAGTACGTCAGGGTACTAATGCGCATGACCGACGTCATATCCTCAGTCTTTTCTTGCCCCAGATGTCAGAAGACCCTAAAAAGACAAGTCCCAAAAAACCTGCACCAAAAACATGTACAATATATACAACAATATATACAAAAATATAAGCATGTAAACTCACCTACACAACCACCCCTAAATACAGAGGGGAAGGAGGGAGGGTAAATTGGACTGCAGCAATGGAATCCTCGAACATCTACATTTATGGTAGGTACAAAACTGTACTATGTTCTTCGTCTTCCATTGCTGCAGTCCTGACTATTGGGTAGAATCCCAAAGCAGAGGAAAGGGAGGCTGGCAAATTATAAAGAAGTAGGAGCTGACAACATGCCTTGTAAAACAGCTGTGGCAAAACCAGCCCTAGACTTAGAGTAGATAGGAAGGTGATAATGCCTAGAGAAAGTATGCACTGAACTCCAAGTAGCTGCTTCCAAAATATCCTTAGTTGCCACCCCCCTTAGAAATGCTGTTGAAGTGGCAGTAGCCCTAGTGGAATGAGGCCTAATCCCAGCTGGAATCTCCTTGCCATGATGGGAATAACAAAATGCAATGCAAAAGCCAATCCACCTAGAAATAGTTTGTTTTGACACAGGCTTGCCCTGAGAACTCAAAGCAAAAGAAACAAACAACTGCTGAGACTGCCTAAAATCTTTAGTCCTGCTTAAATAATAACGCAATTGCCTGTGTACATCTAAAGTGTGCAAAATCTTTTCCCCTTTATTTTGAGGATCTGCATAAAACGTAGGCAAATGAATAGTTTGGTTTAAAGCCACACTAGAAACCACCTTAGGCATAAAAGAAGGATTAGTACGTAATGATACCCTATCCTTATGGAAAATCAAAAGGGCTCTACTGCCATAAGGGCCTGCAACTCAGACACCCTTCTTGCAGAAGTAATAGCCAACAGAAAAGCAGTCTTCCATGACAAATATTTCAATTCAGCAGTAGTTGCAGGCTCAAAAGGTTGTAGAGTAAGTTTTTCCAACACAAAATTGAGATCCCAAGCAGGAGTAGGAGCTCTACGTGGGGGTCTTATATTCTTTGCCCCTCTAAGAAACTGCTTGAACAAAGGATGCGAAAACAAAGGTGGGTCACAATCATAGTGAGCTGAAATTGCTGCAGCATGAATCTTTATGGAAGAGAAGGACAAACCTTTGTCCAATAATTCAGTAAGATATTGAAGAGCCACACTCAAATTGGGCTCAGAAATCTCCAAATTCTTTGCTGTACTCCAAAATAAAAATCTCTTCCATTTTTCTGCATACACTTTCCTTGTACTAGGTCTTCTAGCTTCCATAATCACATTTAAAACTTGTTGAGGAAGTTGAGACCTGCTGTGTTTCAACACAGAATATGCCAAGCTGTTAGATGAAGAGAGTGTAGCTTGACATGGAGCAGATGACCGTCCTTCTGAGATAACAGATGAGGAATCAGAGGTAAAGGCCATGGAGGCTTCTTTACCAGACTCCGTAGTAGAGGGTACCAGTGTTGCCGAGGCCAATCTGGAGCTATCAAAATCATCCTTGGCCTGTCTTGTCTGACCTTTAACAGTACCTTTGGAAGAAGAGGTAGAGGTGGAAAGGCATACACATGAAGGTTTTTCCAACTGAAAGACAGAGCATCCACTTTCCAAGCCGTGTGATGAAACCCCTTTGTGCAATACTTTGGCAGCTGGTGGTTTAGTGGAGAAGCGAAAAGATCTATGTCTGGAGTTCCCCATGACACTGTCAGTTTCTGAAATACATGAAGATCCAGTTTCCACTCGTGGGGATCCATGATTTGTCTGCTTAACACATCTGCTAAGGAGTTCTGTGCTCCTGGCAGAAACCTTGCCTGAAGAGTTAGTTGCAGGCTTAGCGCAGTCTCCCATAAAATCATTGCTTGCCTGCATACAGGATAAGAATGTGTTCCCCCTTGCTTGTTGATGTACCACATGACAGTTGTGTTGTCTGTTAGAATCAACACCTGCCCTGGAAGAAGTAACTCCTTGAAAGCCATTAATGCAAACTGGACTGCTAACATCTCTTTCATGTTGATATGTAGATGCTGTAGTCTGGCAGGCCACTTGTCTTGTATCCACTTTCCATTTAGATGAGCTCCACAAGCAATGTCCGAGGCATCTGTCGTTAAGATCTGACTTGCCTCTGGCCGGGTCACAGAGAGTCCCTTGTTTAGGTGACATTCCTGAGCCCACCACAAGAATTCTTTTTGAAGGCAAGGTATTATTTGAATGACAGTGTCCAAATCCTGGCAGTGCTGTGTCCATACGTTTTTGAGATACCATTGTAACTTCCTCATATGCAGTTTGGCATTGGGAAGCACCAGAATACAAGATGCCATGAACCCTAATGCTTGAAGGACTGTCCTTGCAGTCAGCACGGACTGATGAGATAGTTGATGGAAGTAAAGTGACAGACTCTTTTGTTTGTCCGGGGTTAAAAAGGCCATCTGGGCTGCTGTATTCAGTCTCACACCCAGAAAGCACATGTCTTGAGAGGGTACTAGACTGGACTTTATTTCGTTCACAGAATACCCTAGGCATCTTAGCACTGCGATAACATATTCCAGGTGCTGTAAAAGAACTTCCCTTTCTTGAGCCAGAATCAGGCAGTCGTCCAAGTAAGGATAGATTTGAATTCCTTGAAGCCTGAAGTAAGCTATCACTGGAGCCAGAACCTTTGTGAACACTCTCTGAAGCAGTAGATAAGCCAAAGGGCAATGCAGAGAACTGATAATGAGAATTTCCAGTTCGAAACCGCAGATATTTCCTGCAACTTAGCCTTATAGGCACATGAAGGTAAGCTTCTTTGAGATCTAAAGTTACCATCCAGTGATTTTTGCCCAGCAGAGGTAAAAGCTGTTGTAACGTCAACATCTTGAACTTGGGAATGTCCAGATAAGTGTTGAGGATAGATAAATCCAAAATTGGTCTCCACGTGTTTCCCTTCTTTGGTACAAGGAACAGGCGAGAATAAAATCCTAGGCCCCTTTCTGATACAGGGACTGGCTGAATGGCCCCTATGTGAAGTAACTGTAAAACTTGCTTGAGAGCCTCTTTTCTTTGTTGAGGAGGAACGTCTGGCATGCCTTTGAAAGGGGGCATTGTATGGAAATAAAATCTGTAACCGTGGTGAATGATATCCAACACCCATTTGTCTTGAGTAATTAAATCCCAATTTTCTTTGAAAAGAGACAGTCTTCCTCCCAAAGGAGCTGCCAAACGTGAATCTGCTGGCAGCTGAAAAGACAGGTCATTGGGTCTGTTTACGAAAGGACTGACCCCTGCCCTCACCAGAAGTCTGAGCAGGTGCATTCCGTGTTCTAGGCCTAAAAGAACCTTGAGCCCTGCCCCTACCACGTCTAGACCTACCCCTAGACTGAGAATCATAAGCAGGATATGTCCACCCCTTAGCAGGCCAATTTCTACTAAACTTGGTGGCTGCACCTGCAAAGATCTTTAACAGTTTGCATAGACTTAGCTTTGTCCTCCATTTTCTTTAAAACTGCTTCCACAGGCGAACCAAACAACACATCAGACTGTAAAGGAGCATCCAAAATCCATGTCTTAACATGCTCAGCTAAATTCTGATCCTTCAACCAGGCATGCCTGCGAAGAACAGAACTGGTAGCAGCCACCCTCGAGGAGGCCTGTACAGCATCAAAACCACATTGCAAAGAATGCTTACCCACTTGTTCAGACACATGAACCAAATCCAGCAACTCTTTACACTCAATACCTTCCGCCAAAGCATCCACCTTAGATTTCAATTGTGAAAGGAGATAATTCTGATATTTTAGCATGTGAAACTGACAATTCAAAGCTCTCATAGCTAGAGTGGAAGAAGTATACACTTTCTTTCCCCACCTATCCAAAGCCCTTGCCTCTTTATCAGTGGGAACAGGATTTTTAACCACAGAAGCCTTTACACCCTTAGGTCCTTGAGAAATAGTTTCTGGGTCCGCCCTAGGACTCTTAAACAAATATTTATGAGCTTCAGGCACCCTATAATACCTATCAGGCTTAACAGGAGCAGGAGGCAAAGAGTCAGGGTTCAGGGAAGCCTCTGCAAAAACATCTTCCACCACATTCAACACAGGAGGAATAGCTAAAGGCCTATGCTGGGGTAAAACAAGAACTCCCTAAGCCTTTTCCTGGAGTCAGAGTAATCCTGGCCTTCCCATTTAAAGTGCTCCCTCATGGAATGCAAAGTCTCTGAAAATGAGAAATCCTCAGGTGGAGAAGCTGTAGGAGTGGAATCATCCACATCAGAATCAGAATAAGTAGGATACTCCTGCATATCTTCCACAGAAGATTCTGAAGCCTCTGAACACTGTTCAAAACTATCAAACTCGGTTCCACCCTAGGCCTCTTATCAGGCGGGGGCATAGAACCCCTAATCATAGTAATCAAATCTTCAGCCATTTTAAGCATATGTTTCTTAGGTACAGAACCCGAAATGCTAGGAGAAGCCCCCACTGAAGCTGAAGTAGGCCTACCTCTCAAAGAAGTTTTGGCAACAGAAGGAGAGGCCCTAACTACCTTGGGAAGAGAGGGAAGAACAGTCACCTGAGAAGCCCCCTCAGCCTGGCCTACCTCCTGAGAAGGCACATCCTGTAAGAGTATAGTTTCTGCCTGGGACTCCATGGAAACTCCTGGCAAAACCTCCGGCTCCACTGAGCCTTCTAAAGAACCGGCGTCCGGGACTGCCGGTTCCTCAACCCTAGGCTTCACTGTTTTATCCTTGCGCTTCTTGAGAAGCGGCGCCGGAGCATCCGACGGCATTTTATAATTGCAACGCTTCCCAAACACTAACCTGGCACAGTCTAACCTCCTCTTAATAGTGCGTTTGTTAAACCTAGCACAAGAGCGGCAACCAACAACGTCGTGCTCAGGCCCTAAACAAGGTATACACAAGGTATGATAATCCCTATGAGGAATCTGTTTCCCACAAGAAATACAGTTATTCACTTTTTCTGACATCCGGTAAAATACTGAGGCAAGAAAAAACCAAAATGTTCCCCAACGGGGTACTTAGCCAACTCTGTTTCGGTCTGAAACTCCGGTTTCGGAAATATTTCAGTACGCCAACCTGCACTCGCAAAACTGCTTCTGCATCGGACCATGCGGCAAAAAAGACTGAGGATATGACGTCGGTCATGCGCATTAGTACCCTGACGTACTGACGTCAGTCTAATGCGCCCTGACCGACGTCAGCCTTATACTCTGGTATTCGGGCCGACTGGACGCGGACTATACCCAATAGTCAGGACTGCAGCAATGGAAGACGAAGAACATCTTAAGGTTATGCCGCTACCTACTGCTCTAACTATCCCATCAGCTGCATTTGAAAGCAGATGCATGGAGACATTCAAACAGAATATAATGTAGAAATCAGGGATTCCACATCCTCTGGTTATCACCTGGCAAGTTATGTGAAAGAGAATAGAAGAAACCACTGAAGATGTACAAATAGATGGAAGGAGGCCTTTTAATGTGAGCTTATCTCTTCAACTCTGAAGACCTTTATAACCAAAGGAAGCACAGGTTTCACATTCTGTTTCAAGGTGTGACACTCCCAAATGGTACACGCATCGGCAGTTGAGATCCTGAAGAGGAATTCTGTGGCCACATTTACCACACTTCTTAGAACTCTTGCCTGACGTGCTAAGAAAAAATAGTGTGTAGAAAGCTGAAAAAAATTACTCTAACAATGAATAACTATACCTACAGTTAGACTACCAAATAAATACTAAAGCAACATGAAGGAGAGCAAACTAGGCTAAAAATATATATATATATATATATATATATACACACACACATTTTTTTTTTAACATAGGGGAGAAAATTAATTTGCAAGAAGTAAAGTAAGTTGAAGTAATTTTAAGTAATAAGGTGGGTCACTTGCGCAAAAAGTGAGTTCAGAGCCTCTGCTACCGTCCATTTGAAGCAGCAAATGAAATCAGAGGTAATTTGACAGTGGCAAGGGAACTATGGCATGGGGAGGGGTCAAGAGATCTTGATCTGAAGGTTTGAAGATGTAAAGGCCCGATCAGAGTTCTCAAAGGTCGACTCAGACTAAAATGGACAATGGATTTTAAGGTATACACTGTTCTAAGGGAATAAACAGTATCAGTTTAGTTTTGAAAGGATTTATAAGAAGTTGCAAGTAGGCAAGCCAGCTTTCTGCAAAGGTAAAATGATTTCTGGGTAAAAATTTGGTGTTAAGTCATGTAGGAAACAGCAGATGTGAGTACAGCCATCAGCAAATTGGACAAGCATGACATCAGTGGAGTCGGACACAAGGTTATTGATGAAAATATTAAACAGCAAGGGACCAAGACTTAAGCCATGTGGAAAATGATTGATAATGGCATGCAAAAAGACAAGGCAGAGAAATGCTTATGTACAGTAAGAGAGGTAGCATTTAAAGCAATTTATTGTTGAAGAAGTAAACCCAAGACAGGAAACAGTGTGAAATTTTTTTTTTGGGGGGGGGTGTCAAAAAGCTTTGGAGAGCTCTAATAATAATTGAGATGAGCTGGTTTTCATTTCTGCTTTGTAGAACTACAGGAGGACAGCAAAGCATTAAAAGTATTATGCAATGGTCGGAATCTGTGCAGATTTGGTAACAGAAGGCTACTGTCCAAAAGAAAATAGAGGACTTTAATTTTAGATCTGTTAACCAGGTTAGTCCGACTGGTCCCAGAGAGACCTTTTTCAGCGGAGACCAGAGGAGAAAAGCTCCATAAAAGTACTTAAAAAAATAAGAGAAATCTAACAATTCCAGTTTTAAGATACTTAACGGTACAAAAACTGAGAAAAATATACAATACAAATATGGAATGTAGCAATGCCTAAAATAAAATAAAAAGAAATTCAGAGTAACTGTGACATTACAATAAAGATGCATTTAATAGCACAGGTACTAAGCTCAGAGAGAGCAATATTTGTAGACAGTTCAGGTAGATACCAGGCAGATATGTTAAGTGAGAGAAGAAGAAAGATTCATCAGGCAAGTTCCTGACAAGTACAGAGCCATACATGTTGGAAATTAATTTTTAGTTGCTTTTTGAATTCGCCACTTTTGGTAGTGGAGGAAAGGGATAATAGAAGTTTGTTCCATGAGTAACCAATTGAATAACTGTGAAGTAATTTTCCAATATTTTTGTTTGGCATGGTAGCCTGCAGAAAGTTTTGTTGCGCGCTTCTGAGGTTACGATTGGGAGTGTAGGGTGTAATTATGGATGCAAGGGCAGGGCAGGAGTTGAGGCTATTTAGGATGCTGTGTAGTTGTGATATTTGAAGCATGTGGGGGAGCTAAGGCCATCTTAAGCTTTTCAGGGATATACAATGAAGGGATTTGTAGCTATTGCTGGCTGCAAATCTTGCGATCTTGTTATAGTTTCTTGTTTGGTTAAGGACTTGGTTGTTAACACATCTTTGATGATTTTTAGAAAGAGGTGATAGGATGGCAGTAAGACAGAAATTAGACAGTTCTGTGTAATTACCAGCTTTGTGGAGTTGCAATATACATTACTTCCATAATGTAGGGACAGTGTGTTCAGACACTGAAGGCTTGATTATAGGATATGAGACAGAGGTTCGGAATCCAGTTTTAAGTACTTTGCTAGAAGGGTGACTGCCACCAAAGTGGTTGGTTTGAACTTGACGAGGACTTCAAATATGAATGTCGTGGATACTGGCTGGACAGATAGGACAGATGACTAACTGGAGTAATGAGGAAGGAAGTAGAGGGTGTCATGGACTGGTGTTCAGTTAGGGCTGCAACTGAGTTTATAAAATGCAAGTTGAATCTATTGCAGTATCGTGGTTCATTAAACTAAACTAGGGAAAGGGTTAGGCTAGGAGACTTCCCTGGTTTAAGAAGCTTGTTAATATAGGACCAGCAAGACTTAGAATTGTAGCTTAGATTCTGGATAAGGGTTACAGTAGTTTCGTTTGTCTGCTAGGATTAATTTTTTCCGAGATTAAGCTGCCTACAACCCTGAAAAGTGGATGGATTTTCTAGCTGGTGCATTATTACCTTTATGCTCTGTTTTAGCCAAGGAGCAGGGTTAAATGTGGTCCCCCCACCCCAAATATGGCAGAACCATTGAGGATCTTGAGGAAAATGGAGTTACAGTTGTTGACTGCTCTATCTAGGAGGAGACATTTTAGTGGAGTCCACTCACAATGATATCGTAAATTAATAAACAAGTTGGGATCAACATTTTTAATTTCTGACAGTTAAAGTAGGTCATTTTGCGAGTGCTCTTCTGTTGGCAGATAAAGGTAAGCTGATGATTACTTAAGGTATCTGGTAAAGTAGCAGACTGTCATGATGTCTGGATTAAGATGCAGTCAAGGGAAAGTACAGTTGTGTACACATACCATAAATGTAGATGTTCGAGTGTATTCACTCTTGCAGTCATTACATTTGGGTAATCTGCTGGCAGGTTGTCCTCAGTCGGCCTGATTAACAAAGTCTTGGGTCCTGCGTTGGTTGCTGTCCCTTCTTCCATGACGTCAGGTCGTTAGGGGTATACAACATGCAGCCGACGTCATTACATCAGTTTTTCTTGTCCCAGATGTCAGGTGACCCCAAATGGGGAGCAAATAAAATTAAAAACACAAAAAATATACCTCCAATCCCAAAAGCAAATACACCAAAAGGGCTTTTAAGCACAGTGAAAGTAAGTAGAGGTATAGCCAAAGAAAAATAGGGGGCTGGAGGGAGGGTAACCAGGACTGCAACAGTGAATACACTCTAACATCTACATTTATGGTAAGTGTACACAACTGTACTATGTTCTTCATGTTTCACTGTTGCAGTCATTACATTTGGGTAGATTCCCAAAGCTATGGTTGGGTGGACGGAATTATACAGCAATGGGACCAGCTATAAGGCCCTGCAAGACAGCAGTGGCAAAGCCAACTCTGGATTTAGAGAAAAGTGGTAAATGGTAATGTTTGGTGAACATATGAACAGAGCTCCAGGTAAGCAGCTTTTAGAATGTCCCTGGTAGGAACACCTCTGAGAAAGGCTGTAGAAGTAGAAGCAGCCCTGATGGAATGGGATCTGATCCCCTGGGGGAAAGTTTTCCATGGTGCATATAGCAGAAATGAATACAATGGCTTATCCATTTGGAAATGGTTTGCTTTGAAATAGCCTTTCCTTCTGCCCTTGCAGCAAATGCCACCAGCAGTTGTTAAGATCTTCTTTGAGATTTTGTCCTGTTTAAGTAAAATCTAAGTTGTCTGTGTACATCCAATGAATGCAGAATCTGCTCCCCCTTGTTCTGTGGATTGGGAAAGAAAGTTGGCAAATGTATGGTCTGATTAACAGCCGCACTGAATACCACCTTAGGCATGAAGGATGGATTGGTCCTGAGAGATACCCTATCCGCATGAAAAATGATGAAAGGCTCCACTGCCATAAGAGCCTGTAATTCGGAAATCCTTCTAGCTGAAGTGACTGCTAAAAGGAAAGCTGTTTTCCAGGAGAGAAATTTTAAGTCTGCAGTAGCAGCTGGCTCGAAAGGAGGGAGAGTGATTTTTTCCAATACAAAATTGAGGTCCCAGGCAGGGGATGGAGCTCTCCTGGGTGGTCTTAAGTTTTTGGCCCCTCTGAGATACTGCAGAGTAGAGGGGAGGTTCTGTGTTGTAATGAGCTGAAATGGCTGAGGCATGGATTTTTATGGAAGAAAAGGACAGACCCTTCTGAAGCATCTCAGTTAAGTATTGTAAAATCTGAGGAATGTTGGGCACTGCTGTGCTTATTCCCTTGAGATCGATTCCAGGCACAGAATCTTTTCCATTTGTCAGCATAAGATTTTCTAGTACTAGGCCTTCTCGCCTCCAAAGTGACATCCATCACAGGTTTGCTGATGGATGCTAAGGGTGAATTTAGGTGATTAGTCATGCTGCAAGATTCAAAGTTTGGAGGTGAGTGTGCAGAATTTGGTTGTTCTGCTGAGACAGTAAGTGAGGTGTCTGAGGCAGGGGCCACTGTGGAAGGTGTGACACATTGCGCAGGAGTGGGTACCAATGTTGGCAAGGCCAGTCTGGAGCAATCAGAATCATCTTTGGTTTGTCCTGTTTGACTTTTAGTAGAAATTTGGAGAGCAGAGGGGGAAAGGAATAGACTGATAGGTTTTTCCAGCTGAAGGACAGAGCATCCACTTTCCAGGCTTTTTAGTAATGATTTCTTGTGCAAAATTTGTCCGATAGTTCTGGGGTGAGGCAAAAAGATCTTTATGTCTGGGCTCCCCCATTTGCATGTCAACATGTTGAAAACCCGTGGTTCCAGTTTCCATTTGTGTAGGTCCATGAGATTTCTGCTTAGTTAGTCTGTCAGAGTATTCAGCTTTCCTGGCAGGAATTGAGCTTGTAGATGTACTTGATAGGTCAAGGCCGTGTTCCATAATGTCATGGTTAGTCTGCAAAGGGGGTAAGATGTGTACCCCCTGCTTATTTATGTACCACATAACCGTGGCGTTGTCTGTCTTCATCATTAATTGTCCTGGATGAAGGTAGTCCTTGAAGGCAGTCAGTGCATTCTGTACAGCTAGCACTTCTTTTTGATTGATATGAAGGTGCATTTGATTTGGTCTCCATTTGCTCTGAATGCACTTCCCTGCCAGATGTGCCCCCCCCCCCCCCCCAAGCATAGTCTGATGCGTCTGCAGTTAGGGCTTGGGCGATAGGGGGTGACGTGAATAGAAGTCCCTTGTTTTGGTGGCAGGCCTCTGCCCACCAAAGGAACTCTAATTGCAGGCAAAATATGATTGGAATCATTGTTTCCAGGCTGTGACAATGCTGACTCGTTCAACTTTTTAAGTACCACTGAAGATTCCTCATATGCAGTCTTGCATATGGAATTAGAAGAATGCAGGAGGCCATGAACCCCAAGGCTTGCAGTATTTGCCTTGCAGAAAGCAGGGATTTTGTGGCCACCTGTTTGAAGTAAGTCATGAAATGAATTTGCTTTTCTGGAGTAAGGAAAGCCATCTGGGCAGTTGTATTCAAGCTTGCACCCAGGAATTAAATTTTTTGAGAGGGTACCAGTTGTGATTTCTTTTCGTTTATAGTGTACCTAGACAAGTTAGAATCCTTTTTACAAATGCCAGATGGTTTAGAAGAGTGTCCTCGTTTTCTGCCTGAATTAGACAATCATCCAGGTATGGATATATTTGGATATTTTTTTGCCTGCAAAATGCAATTACTGGAGCCAGGTACTTTGTAAAGACCCTGGGCGCAGTAGATAAGCCAAAGGGCAGTGCAGAGAACTGGTAATGCAAGTAGCCTGCTTTGAAGCGAAGGTATCTTCTGCAAGATTCCCTGATCGGGATATGCAGGTAAGCCTCTTTTAAATCTAGAGTTACCAACCAGGCATCTTTGCCAAGCATAGGAAGTAACTGAAGAGTCAGCATCTTGAATTTTGGAATGTCCAGAAAGGTGTTTAGGGCAGATAAGTCCAGGATTGGACACCATGATTTGTCTTTTGTGGGTACCGGGTAAAGTCTTGAATAGAAACCTTGCCCCTTTTCCGGTATTGGATGAACAGCACCCACACTCATAAAGGAAAGTAATTGTTTCTGGGCCTCTGCCCACTGATTTGGGGGCAGGTCTGGCCATCCGTTTGGAATTGGCAACGTGTGGAAATGAAATCTGTATCCCTGGGATACTATATTTAAAACCCATTTGTCCTGGGTTTTAAGTTGCCAATTTCTTGCATGAAGAGCCAGTTTTCCCCCCAAAAGGGCGGCTAAAAGGTAAGTGATTGTTAAGTGTAAAGGGAAGTCATTGAGACTACTTACCATAGGGAGGTGTCTTGTTGTTTCCAGATTTGGAAGAGGAGGCACCCCATTGTTTTGTTCTGAACGTCCCTTGTGACTGAAACCTGGAGCCTTTGGAATGTCTGGGTTTGACTTGAGTGGCTCTCGAAGGAACTGGAAAGGACCAGTTTTGAAGTAGGCCAGTGCCTACTAAATCTTGGAAGTTGCACTTGTAAGAAATCTTTCACAGTTTGCATAGATTTAGCTTTATCTTCCATCTTTTTTAAAACTTCTTCAGCCTTATTCATAGGTTCATACTAGGCTATCTGCCCGAGGGCATTTACAAGCCTAGCCCATCGTTTTGTGGCTTACGCCACCCCTTTAGTATGGGGAACTATACCCATTATTTTGCTGTGCCTTTGTCGAGCAGTGACACTGAGGTAATCCCTGGGGTATATCTGCGATCTCCCATCCATTGGTCAAGATTTCTCTTGAACAAGGCCAGCGAGGTGCTCTGCCTCACATGTACCGGGATTTTGTTCCACAGCATAGGGAGTCTTTGGGTGATGAATCTATCCCTCCAGCACGTCCTATTAATAGCCATGTCGAGGTTTAAGTCTCCCGCCCTTGTGGCTCTGATGGATCTAGACTTTTTGAGGTGAAGCATATTCAACAAATCTGGGTTTGACATGGCCTTGTATGTTAGGCAAAGGTCACCTCTGAGCAAGCGGTAAGCGACTGAATAGAGCTGGAGTTCTTTCAGTCGGGCAGCATAGGATAGATTTTTGAGACCCTTTATCCTTTTGGTGAGGAACTTTTGTGGCCTCTCCAGCTGCTGCAAGTGTCGGGTCAGATACATTCCGAATGGGGCATTGTACTCAATCATTGGTCTGATGAGTGATGAGTAAAGGGAGACTAAAACCTCCCTTGATCTAGATGAGAATCCCTTCATGATAAGGTGGGCAATGTAGAAGGTCTTCCTAACTACTTTAGCTACATGGGTGTCGAATGACAGACTACTATCAACCTGGGTCCCCAGGTCCCTGATAACTTCTTCTGTGCTCAGTGGATTGCCACCTATTTGGTAGCTAGGGGTAACCTTGTTTTTCCCGAAGGGTATGACTATGCATTTTTTGGCATTTAACTTTAGGCCGTGGCTCTGGCACCAGTTATCCGCTTCTCTGTGACCCTTCTGAAGGATATCTGTGTCAGATGTGTTTTCTACTATGGAACCCAGTTTGCAGTCATCTGCAAACTTTGTCAGCCATAACCCTACTGTGTTTGCTTGTACTTCGGAAAAGTAGATGCCAAACAAGAGTGGGCCCAGGACTGAGCCCTGTGGGACACCACTTGTGACAGGCTTTGAGTCTGACATGGCGCCAGCAACTCTGACCCTGTGGGTTCTGTCACTCAGCCAGTTTGCAACCCATCTTGTGATGTATGGGTTAACGTTTAAGCTGATGAGTTTTTCAATGATACCCGAGTGGGGTATTGTATCGAAGGCCTTAGCCAGATCGAGGTAGGCTGTATGGACTGCCTTTCCCTCATCAATGGCTTTGGTGACTGTTTCGAAAAAGTCAACCAAGTTTAAAAGGCATGATCTGCCTTTGACAAAGCCAAACTGGGTTGGATCCAAAGTCTGCAAATTCCTATGTCTTTATTTATGAGGTCCATTATGATCCTCTCCATGGCTTTGCAGATAAGGCTTGTCAAGCTAATGGGCGGTAATTTCCAGGGTCGGTGGAGGCACCGCCTTTGTGAAGTGGGACCACAGTTGCAGTCGCCACTCCTGGAGTGCGTATCCAGAGGTAAGACTTTGATTAAACAGCTGTCCTAGCTGTGGGTTTAATTCCTCATTGAGTTCGTGGAGCACACAGCCGGGGACACCATCAGGTCCCATAGATGCTGTGTTTTGCTTTGGAGAGAGCAGTTCTCACTTGGGCTGGAGATGTTTGGGGGCTGCAATCGCTTGGTATAGATATCTCTCCTTTGGGGGGAGAAGTTTGCACTGAACCTGTCAGCCAGTACGTTGGCAATGTCTGTAGGATCAGTAATCTTCACATCATTTTGAACTAGTTCTGAGCATATCTGGGAGTTTTCTCCTAGGTTTCTAACATAGCTAAAGAAGGCCTTATGATTGTCTTTTGAGTCTTTAGCTATTTTTCTCTCGAAATTTGCTTTGGATGATTTTATGAGAGCTCTTAGTTTTTTACTTATAGTGATCAAGGGTGTCTTACCTTTTAAGGATTTTGCTCTATCTCGTAGTAGCTTCCTCCTTTTGTTGCAGAGTTTGTTTATGGCTGGGGTCCACCAGACTGGACGCTTGCCTTTGGTACAAAGAGTCTTTGTTTTGCTTGGGATTGCCTTATCCATGCAGTCCTGCAGGTGCTGGTAGAAGGCATTTGTAAGTGATTCAGCGGCTTGAGTACTGTTTTCCGCTCGGGGCCTTAAAGGAGATCACACTAGTCTTTAGAAGTGTGAAGTCGGCTTTGAGAAGTTCTTTACTGTGGTCTTTTTATTTCCGGTGGGGTGGGATGAGGACCTCCAGCGAGATTAGTTTGTGATCTGATCTCACCAGTGAGGGGTATACTTCCGGTGTTGAACATTGTGCTCCCATGTTCGTGATGATGAGATCAAGTATGTTATCTCCTCTTGTAGGAATGGTGACTAGTTGTTCCATGGCATTTGAGTTTATGAATTCCAGGAACTTTTGGGCTAGGGTGTTTGGGCTTGAGTAGTGTTCCCAGTCTATATTTGGGTAATTGAAGTCACCTAGTATGATGGTGTTTGGTGATACATTTATCCCCTCTAGTGTTTTCAGGAAGGCCATGTGAGGTTCCTGAGTTTGTGAGGGTGGCCTGTAACATGCTACAATTTGCAGAGCAGTCTTGCCTACGGTTAATTGCACCTGGATGGTCTCCGATGCATCATGCGTTGCCACCAGTCTTGAGGTGTGGGTGTCCTTGATGAATATGGAAACCCCCCCTCCTTTCTTGGTATTTTCGATTTTGGGGCGGGCATGATATGAGGTAAAACCTGATAGCGCTGGGGTGCTCTCAGGAGCCTTGAACCAGGTTTCTGTCACAGCACAGACATCGATGTTCTCCATACTGAGAAGGGCCTCGAGTGCGTGCATTTTGAGATTTAGACTTCTGGCATTGAGCAGCATTACCCTTAGTTTTTCCTTTTTGTGTTCTAGGGTGGTAGGTTTAGAATTTGAGCCTTGCCTAAAAAGGCACTATGGGGTGGCAAGAGCCTTTGCCAATATCCGGAATCCCAGGGTGACAGGTGCAAGCCGTCCCTTGCGAAGCAGCGTGGCTTGTCCAGCATGTCATCCCAGGCAGACAGATACTGGATCCCCTTTGAATGACACCAGTGTTTTAGCCAATTGTTAAAGCTGATCATCTTATCTCTGTATTGTGGCATCATTCTTGGTGAAGGTAGGATACTGCTCAAGGTCAGGGTCATACCTGCCTGGGCTACATAATCAGAGAGCTCCTCAATGTCTCTTTTCATGTAGTCCAAGGAGGTACGTCTCAGGTCGTTTACACCAGCGTGGACAATGACTGAGTCATATTTGTACCTGCTGTTGAGAGACCTGAGTGCTTGCGTTATGTGGCGGATTCTAGCGCCCGACAGACAGCTTACTGTGACCTTCTCCTTACTCAGTCTGGTGAGCGGGACGTCAGTGTGTCTGACTATGGAGTCACCAATGACTACTGTGTCTGGCATTGTGTTTGGCCTTAAGGGCTGTGACTGTTTGACACTCTGACTGTGAGGTCTAAGTGTTGCAGGTGGTGTGTTCTGAGGTGGTGGTTGTTTGGGTGTCTGCTTTGGTGGCCTCTGCTGTTTTGGTAGATTTTTGATCAGAGCCTCCGAGTATGTCTTTGTGTGTTTATGTGTATGATTTGAGGTTGTAATGGTACTATGTGAGACTGGGTCTATAGTGTGTGTGGTAACCTTCTCCTCCTGACTGGTCTTGCCAGTCCTATGTTGAGAGAGCTCAGCCTCCAGTTTGGCGTAGTAGTTGCATCTCGCATGCATTTGTGTTTTGTGGGAGGAGGAGAGGGTTGTCTGTGTACATGAGGCAATTGTAACATTGCCTCAATATTCCCAGGTTCACCAGCTGAGTAGGAGAGGACACTAGCAACTGATCCTCGACATGCTAGAAGGATAGACAAAAACTTTAAAAAGATTCCGGGGATGTGGGTGACCGAGAAATGGGGGTTGCCTTTTGGGGTGCTATCTATAAGAGTGCCGTATCAAGGTAATAAGTACTGTAGGAGCAAGTGCTAGGTTTAACAGATAGAGAATAGTCTACTTAGAGTCAAGTAGAGATGATCTTTTTAGTTATAGGATACGCTGATTAGATCAGTAGTATAGGTCGAGGAAGGTAGTTTCAAGGGAAAATTTGAAGAGTGGACTTTAGGTAGCCCGAATAGTTTAAACCTGCTTAACCAGCGCTGCCCTAGTGTGCAACAGTGGCAGCTCCGCGGTAAATCGCTCTAAATCACGCTAATGCGTGCTTTATTGCAGGGGGCTGGAAAAGACAGGAAATGACCCAAAATGGCCAATAAACTACAAGTTACTGTCTTAAACCACTCCTCTGAGGACAAACAGGCAGCTCAGTACTCCCTACTCCCACTAGTGAGTAAAGAAACTACCCCTTGACCAAACAAGGAAAATGGAGAAAACAGGAACCAAGACAAAGCCCAGGGATCAGCAAAATCTGGTCTCTGGAACACTAGTTAGGAAAGTATGGAAAGCAAGGATATTTTTTTTTTTTTCCAAGTTTTTTTTTACAGAAAAGCAGAAAACACAATAAATGCTATGATTTTCGATTAAATGCTATCAAAAGCTAGTACACTTGAGTGTATTAGCCTGTAGTTTAACTTTTAGGCAAAACTTAAACTAGCAAGTGCAGTAAACAGTTTTAGCTTATAAACAGAAAAAACAGTGCAAACTTTGATAAAATAAGCAGAAACAGTAGTCGAAAGGCACAAAAAGTCGAAAAAGCCAAGAAAAATACTTAAAATCTGGAAAGGTAGTCTTTTCTGGTCTCTGCTGCTAGATGAACACTGCTGGCCACCACGAGGAGCTGTGCTGAGTTCTCAATAGCTGGAAAAGCCCGCCAAAACGTGCTTTATAGCAGGGGGCTGGAAAAGACAGGAAATGACCCAAAATGGCCAATAAACTACAAGTTACTGCCTTAAAACACTCCTCTGAGGACAAACAGGCAGCTCAGTACTCCCTACTCCCACTAGTGAGTAAAGAAACTACCCCTTGACCAAACAAGGAAAATGGAGAAAACAGGAACCAAGACAAAAAAGCCCTGGGATCAGCAAAATCTGGTCTCTGGAACACTAGTTAGGAAAGTATGGAAAGCAAGGATATTTTTTTTTGTTTTTTTTTACAGAAAAGCAGAAAACACAATAAATGCTATGATTTTCGATTAAATGCTATCAAAAGCTAGTACACTTGAGTGTATTAGCCTGTAGTTTAACTTTTAGGCAAAACTTAAACTAGCAAGTGCAGTAAACAGTTTTAGCTTATAAACACAGAAAAAACAGTGCAAACTTTGATAAAATAAGCAGAAACAGTAGTCGAAAGGCACAAAAAGTCGAAAAAAGCCAAGAAAAATACTTAAAATCTGGAAAGGTAGTCTTTTCTGGTCTCTGCTGCTAGAGGAACACTGCTGGCCACCACGAGGAGACGGTTCTGTTGTAAAAGAGCATCCAACAATTTTGCTTTAACATGATCAGGCAGATATTGCTCTTTGAGCCAAGCATGCCTTCTTAGCACAGACCCAGTTACAGCAGCCCTGCAAGAGGCCTCCAAAGAATCAAAACCACATTGCAAAGTAAGTTTTCCAACTTGTTCAGCTGAATGCAATAAATCCTGTAAATCTTTGTTTTCCACACAGTCAGAAATTAACATATTTTCAGTTTAAGCAGTCCCATGATATGCTGCTGATATTTTAGCATATGAAATTGACAGTTTAAAGCCCTGATTGCCAAGGCTGCAGAAGTGTAAACCTTCTTACCCCATCTATCCAGCGCCCTGGAATCTCTATCAGAAGGGGAAGGATTTTTAGCTGTAGAAGCCTTAATACCCTTGGGACCCTGAAAAATGGTTTCAGGATCTGCAACAGGATTTTTGAAAAGGAATTTGTGGGAGTCAGGAACCCTCTAGTATCTGTCTGGCTTACAAGGAGCCGGAGACAGAGAATCTGGAGCAAACTAGATTCCAAAAAAACATAATCAACAAGGTCTCAAAAACAGGAGGCATAGCCAAAGGCCTGTGCTGAGGAAGAAGAAGAAAATCCCTAAGTCTCTTTTTAGATTCAGAGAAATCCTGACTTTCCCAGTGGAAATGTTCCCTTAAGGTACGTAAAGTTTCCCCAAAAGAAAAATTCTCACGGGGGAGAAGCAGAATGAATGGAATCTTCTGCATCAGAGTCCTCATAAGTAGGTATAGACAATACCTGTTCATTAGAAGAGTCAGAATAAATAGAACCCTGTTCAGAAGATTCATAATCAATGTCTTGCCTAGGCCTCTTAGAAGGGGGAGGTTGGCTACTCCTGATCAGAGTAATTAAATCTTCAGCCATTTTGATAATTTGTTTTTTAGGCATAGGGGCCTGTACATGTGCCCCAAGCATCTGTGTTTTAGGCATAGGGGGAGATTTTGGCCTTATTTTTGAAGATGGCATTGGTCTAATATACAAATCTGTAGGCCTTAAAACGCCCTCAGAAGCCGGTGCCTGCACAGCAGCTCCGGACCCATCCAAGGTAGAGACATCCACGGGTTCCATAATTGAAGCATCTCGAACTCCAAATGGGTCTCAGTAGAGGCCTGCGAATCAGAAGTAGTGGGTATCAGGGGCTGCGAAAGCGCCTCACTGAGTACCGGCGAACTGGCGACTGGCTAGGAGAAGCGTCGGCAGTTTTGGACCTCAACGGCCTGTTGTGTTTTTCTTTGCGTTTTTTAGGTATTCCGGTAGTTGGATTGCTAACCGATGACATTTCTGGATAATTAACACGTGAGCCAAAATATTTAGAAGCAAAAATTTACCGTTTGATAATGCGTTTATTAAATAAAGCACAAAACCGACAGCAAGGTACATTATGGTCAGGGCCTAGGCAAGGAATACAGTACAAATGAAAATCCTTATGAGGTATTTGCTTCCCACAAGTAATGCCATGATTAACTTTTACTGACATTGGAAAGGAGCAAGAAAAAGTTTCCTCAAGGGGGTACTTAGCTTTTTAGTTCAATTTCAGGAGTCGGCCAACCGGCACTTGCGAAATGCTTCTGCTTCGGGCACCGCGCGGCAAGAAAGACTGATGTAATGGCGTCGGCTGCATGTTTTATACCCCTGACGACCTGACGTCATGGAAGAAGGGACAGCAACCAACGCAGGACCCAAGACTTTGTTAATCAGGCCGACTGAGGGCAACCTGCCAGCAGATTACCCAAATGTAATGACTGCAACAGTGAAACACGAAGAACATGTGTATCTGTAGCTTTACTCAATCTGAGTGGTGTGTTAATCTGTTTTGTGAAGCTATGTTGGTTGACTGGGACTGGGGAAGCAGCGATATAGCAAAGGCATTCCAGTCGCAGTTAAACTCTCCTAAAGTAATTGTTTCTTGAGTGATACTAGATGTATTCCAAGACAGTATATCTTGTATGATAGCTTGGTCACTACTGCTAGGAATATAATTTATTTTATTTGACAACTGTTTACTAGAAAAGTCCCACTGGGATAATATCCCATTTTCAGCTGAGGCCTGGAAAAAGAAGCTCCACATTGGCATAATATGCTTACAGTTAAATAATGTTAATACAAAGTCTAATACAGAAGAATGACAGAATAACCAAGTAAAAATTCAACTTAATTCAGTGTGAACCTACACATATAGTGCAAATATATGGACAGCTATAACAAGCTGAAAAAGTCAATACATAAAATATTCACAAGTTGCAGCTTATACAGATGACATTAAACATACCAAGTACACAGTCTGCAACAGAAATGACTGAACATTATTGCCTAAGCAAAAACATATTTGATATTTGTCTAAAACAGATTTCACTAATTCCTTCTCTCTGAACATTGTCAAAAGTATGGTGGTGATAGGCGGGGGAAGGGACTAGCTCAGCTGGGATGCATCATGTAACAACACTTACGGCTTTAATCTTGTTAAAGCCATAAGATGACTGATAAGGATTTCTGCATTTGAGTATATTGACTGTAAAACGAAGAAAGGCAGATGTGTTCAGCAGTTTATAGCTGCTACTCCTCCACTGTTTTTGTTAGTGTGATTAGCTTGCATCATGATATTCCTGGAGAAAGGAAAGTATCATTATTAAAGTGATGTTTAAACAGAGTTTCAATAATGGCAACTACCTCAGCTGTGTATGTCAACATTGCCGAACCTACCTGGACTTCCGGTTATGTGCAAACATTTTGAAGGGGGAAAGCCCTCCTGCACCTCCCACACACCCTGCTAATTATATGTACAAACTCCATCATCATACTAGTGTCATCACCATTCAAAACAACAAATCCACAGAAGCGAATGCTAGACCCAAGGGTGATTCATGAGGGTCTTTCCTGGCTCTGCTCAACTTATCTGCTGCAAAATTTTACTCTGCCAGAATGTTTTCATCTTGAAGAGTCATAGCGACCAGAAACCGCTACCTCTCAGTCTATCACAGCAAGTCTACCGGGGGGGGTAAGATCCAATATCCCCAGTTTGGTTATGTACCGCATCACTCTGATGTTGTCTGTGAAAACTTGTAAATGTCCTGGAAACCAGAGATGATTCAAGTCTTTCAAAGTATTTACTGCGGCCATCATCTCTGACATGTGTGTGTGTCTGTCAAGTCTGTTCCACAGACCTTGCAAGAGTCAAACGCTGTGCAATTCATTCTAATACGGAAGTAAATGGCAAAAATACTAAATCGAAATAGGGTTCCCCTGCTTCTGTTAACCCTGGTACACAGGATTATGACGATTTTCCACGTTTACTACGGTCCAACACTACCATTAACTATGCTAATGATGGCCATGACAATCCGCGCTGTTTGGATAACAGAACTGGGGACCTTCCTTCAGTACAAGGTGACTTCACTGTTAATTATTTGGCTGATTATGATGGTTTTATTGGACAAAACTACCTTTTGCATATTAACTACCCAGGGGTCGGTAACCAGGAAAGAGACACCCGAACCTACAGGGAAAGTTTGGATGCTTTGTATTTTTATATGGTCAAATTTAAAAGACTTGGCTGTGACAATACTTTTCTTAAGGAATGTTTAAGTAAAAACATTGTTCCTAACGGTTTGAGGGTTTGCAAATTTCCCAGTCGGGTTGGTAATGGTTCTGCATTTCATTCTGAACTGTTAAAAAATTTTGATAAGTGTGGTTTAGATATTGTCCAGGCTCTTATTGTAGAAAATGAAAGAATCAGACATTTATTGTTGGAGAAAATGGAATCTATTAACTCCGCTATTTTGCAACATCTTTTGTTTAGTGTTGAGTCTGAGAAAGCCCTATATTTTAACATATTTAAACAGATTGATTTAGACTGTAAAAATAATATGAGGAGAAAGCAAGGAAAACTGGAAAGGGATATAAAGGAATATCAGGATGGTACTGCTTATCCCAAACCAAGGACTTTTAATTTATACACCCCAGAATGTTATACAGGACCAAATCACAAACACAATTAATAGAAATTCGGTGGGTGAGGAAAACAACAAAGTTTTTACAGAATCTTATCATCCAGACCCTTTGGATTTTCCACCCCTCCCCCGGAGATCCAACAGAATTCGGAACAAAAAACCTGTTTATTACAATCAACATCATTATTACAGGGGGAATCCCAGATATTAGTCAATACAGATTCCAGTGTTTAAATCAAACACTATGGCAATATTTTTGAACATAGTAATTATAAAATTTTTAATTATAGTGCTGAATTAATTAACCTGGATCATTTTAAATTGTTTTCCAAAGGTTTTAAATATATACCTATCAGAAAAGGCAATATTCCTCAGGCTATAATTGATATGAAGTTGTTTTTACGGAAAAGGAACTTGGCCTTGGTGTTGGCAGACTCACAATCTGTATATGGACAGTCCATTTTTAAGAGAAAAAGTACTTTTAATCCACCTCTACACCCAAAGCTTAAAAACTTAGAAATTATCACGGAAAGGGAGATTAGGAATACTATTAATATACATAAGATATATTCCAACCTTTCAAAGGATGAAAAATTGTTGTTGAACCAACTCACTAATAACAAATCTTTAAGAATTATGCAACCAGATAAAGGAGGGGGTACAGTTTTAATGGATTATATTTTATATGAATCTAAAATGAAAGAAATGTTACTAGATGATTCAAAATATTCTAAGGCTTCTATTAACGAGGTAAATATAGCTCACTCTAAAATTGCTTTGCTTTTAAATGATTTGTTATTGGAAGAATCTATAGATTTGGATACTTTTAATTATTTGTATAACAGGTACCCCAGGACACCCTCAGTTTTTGGTATTCCAAAGGTCCACAAGGATCCTTCGGACCCACCTTTAAGACTTAAAGTTTCTTCAGAGGGGTCTATGACTGCTCCTCTAGCCAAGTATTTAGATGTAAAACTAAAATCACTCTCAAACCAAGGAATTACTATCTTGAAGGATTCATGGGATTTTTTTAAGACATGTAAAACCTGAACTTTTCAATTCCAACCTATTGTTTGTTACCCTGGACATAGTGGACCTTTTTGGTTCTATTCCTCATGAAACAGGTCTTTTATGGCTGGAGGAAAGCATGAGAGAGAGTGGTAATTATGGTTCTAATGACTTTAACACCTGTCTATTGCTCATGGAGATAGTAATTAAAAATAATTTTATGTATTTTGAGGGGGAATTTTTTTAAACAGGAAAGAGGGGTAGCTATGGGGGCAAAATGTGCCCCTACTTATGCAAACATTGTTTTGTCCTGGTGGGAGAAACTATTTGTTACTAATAGTGAGTTTTCCCATTGTTGGTGTTTATATAAACGTTTTCTGGATGACATTGTTATTTTTTGGCAGGATTCTTATGAAAGATTTCTAGAATTTCTCACATACCTCAAAGGAACCACTGAATTTTTAGATTTTACCCATTCTTTTAATAATAGTGAATTAGTTTATTTGGACATTTCCTTGACCAAATTGGACCACTCCTTTTCTTCTAAAGTTTTCAGGAAAAAAACTTTGTCAAATTCCTACCTCCATTACAATAGTGGTCACCCATTTTTTCAGAAAAAGAACCTGGTCAAAGGACAGTTGGTTAGAATTAGTCGGATGACCTCTGAGGAAGAGGATTTTGTTAAGGAAGTAGAGATGGTCTCCCAGATGTTTAGAGACAGGGGTTACCCTGACAATCTTATTCAAGACATTATAGAAGAAGTGGTCCTAGGTAGGAAAGGGAGATTTGCACCTATTTTAGGTCACGATGAAACACTGAATCCTCATAGCAATGATTTAGCTTCTAACCTTAGTTATGAAGGAGCATACATAATGGATTATACGGGGGATTCACATAACATCAGGGAAGTAATTATGGGAACGTTTTCTTCAGATCCCTGAACTAAAACAAATTCAAAGTCCACCTTTGAAGTTTATTTACAGGAGGGACACGAATTTTAAGAGACTATTTGAATTTGGTAATGGCCCTAGACTAGATTATTCATCCAGAAAAAAGGGGACTTACAAATGTGGTTCATGTTCTCAATGTCCACATGTTGAAAATTGTTCCAGTATTTTTATACCTAGCAGAAATAGGTATATTAAGAGCCACACATTTTCTAATTGCAACACCCAAGGTGTGGTTTATTTAGCTTTGTGTTCCCCCTGTGGGTCCTTCTATGCTGGAAAAACTGAGAGGAAGCTAAAAACCAGGATGTATGAACATCATTATGCAATAAAAAAGGAGAATATGAACGACGCACTTTTTAGACATATCCCTGCATGTCCATCAGCTTCCTTTAAATTTTTTTGTTATTGAAGTGGTACCAAAAGAAATCAGGGGAGGTATGTGGGAGACCAAACTAAAATACAGAGAGTTATATTGGCAGATCATATTAGAAGCTACTAGGATTCCTGGCCTTAATGATACAATTTCTATAATGCCAATTTTAAAGTTGAGGAGTGCAAAATTATAATCTGCCACTAGATGTCAGTATTAGTTTAAACATTTAGAATAATCAATTTTATACATTTAAATATTTTTGTATATTTACACAATTTTTAAATGATTTATTAAAATTATTATTAATGTTGTTTTTTTATGGTTACACATACACAGATTACATCACTTATCTATTTTTATTCATCAATATGGGTTTTGGAACTTGCGTCTTATTTATATTTGTGTTTTTAAATATTTTTCAATTGAATCATTTATTTAAATATTTAATTGTTTTAATGATATCATTGGTCTATACTTGGTCTGATAGATTTATTTAAGTGGAGGATTTTGGTGTATTGCTGTTTGCCTTTGATGAAGATTTTCGAAAACGTATTTTGTATACAAGCGTTTGGGTTTTGCACAATAAACTACCTTGTTATTTTAACTTTCTATTGGTACTTGGTCTGTACCCTTATTTGGTTCTCCTGAGCGAACTTTGGTTGTTCCTGGTTACAAGTGTTCGCTTTCATCTCTTTATTTGGTTTTAGACCTTGCACTTTCACATCTTTGGAATCTACTCAGGCATCTGTTGCGACAGACTGAAAAGGTGGTGGAAAGGAAAATGAAAAACTTAACTCTGACACAACTAGTTACCATCTATAGACAACCCCATCTTACAAATCCCAACAAAAGGGATCTAAAAAGATTAAGGGTGTAGATGCAGAGTCTGGATTGACCCGAAGTATCAATGGATTCTTCTCATTTTAAGTCCATCCATAGAATCATAAAAGTCATAGAAGCTGTGCAGCCCACAGTCCTGCGAAATCCTCTGGGAGATAACAGATTCTGACTAGAAATATTCTGAAAGAAATTTCGGAACATATCTACTTTTCCTACAATAACAAAGGCTCTTCACAGGGTAGAATCACACATCACAGGAAATCAATCCTGTGAGAAGAAATGACAGAAGATCTCTAACTGCATGTGAAGACCCAAACTAAGTAGAAAATTATCAACACTCAATATGGATTCCTGGCAGCTAGAAAAAAGAATCTGCAGATATAAAACAATCATCCAAATAAAGACAAATGTGAATGTCTTGAAGTCTGCAATAAGGAACTACTGGTAGCCAGACACTTTGTAAACACTGAAGAAGTAAAAATTCTAAATAGTAAGATAGAGAATGAATAATGTTAGCCAGACACAGAAAATCAAACACCTAAAAATTTTAGCTAAAGTGAAAGGGATGGCAGGCATCTTTTAAGTGTAACTTTACCAGGAAAAGCAAATATTGGATGAGAATTAAAGTCTGAAAGATAACATTTTGAATACTGGGACTGGGTTGTACCACCTCACCTTTTTTTTTTTCTCTCGACCAATATAAATTTTTGACTACAGCCCTTTTCCATCTTGAAAACAGGCACTGGTTCTAGGACCATCTGAAATGACATTTGTTCCACAACTGGAAGGAACTGGGACAAACTTAACTGGTCAAGGTGGACTCCCCTGGAAAGGAGGGAGGGAATCCCACTGTCAAGTGTACCCATGCAGAATGATGGTCAAAACTCTTAATTGAAACAGTCTAACACCACAAAGGAAAATGCAGAATAAGAGAGAGAGAGAGAGAGAGACAGAAAGATAACCAAGAGGGGAGGGTAGCCTAAAGAAACAGACAACCTGACATTTTGGACTGCCCTTGATTTTGAAGGCTTACCCTTTATTTCTGAAGCTTCCTTGCCTTTGCTGTTTTTTTTTTTTATTTGTTTTTTTCTAATTCAGTTTGCTGACATCCTGCTGCTTGATCTGCTTTTTGAAAAATGGATCCAAAGGGAAAGGAAAACATTTATCATTAAAAAAGGTAATTTGGAAGATTTGTGTCACACCTTGAATCAACTTCCCCACTCTCATCAAATCTCTTAAGTATCTCTGTTGCAAAACGGAGAAATATAATTTCCTTATCCTTCGGGGAATTTAAAAGTTAGGTTTTAACATCTTCAGGAAGAACTGAAGAATGTAAACATGCACATCTTCTCATGACCAACAACCCAGGAGATGATGTCCTAGAGACCATATCAGTGTCATCACAACATTTTAAGGAATGTTCAGTTTCACAAGAAGCAAATCTTAGAGACACATATACAAATAACTTTTCGCCTCGAAGGAGTGAAGGGTAAAAGTTAAGCATTTCTATGTTCACAAAAAGACGCTACTAAAAACAAAAAGGTAAACTTGGCAATTTAAAATTCTAAATATTAAGAGTGGCAGAAGACTAAATACGATTCCCAAACTTATCCAAAGCTTCCTCATAACTGCCGATGAAATGGGATTACTGTTAGTGATAAAGAAATCAAAGAAGGGTTGGCTTTAGGATTATAAATCAGGTGCTTGTGGGTCTGAGATGGCCTCTACAACCTGTGGCAATTCCTAGGGGCAAGATGTTGACTGTTAGGTAAACTACAAGATGAAAGGAAAAACATTCTCTAAAGCAGATAAAACAGGAAAGTACAGTCGAGTAAGCTGAACTTACATTGACAGTAAATGTTGAAATGTCACTGTTGAAGAAGCTTGAACTGTTTTACATCCTGCCAAAGATATGGTAATCAGCCAGTTCCCAAAACTTAAAGGCACCTCCCACATGCCCAAACTGCCAAGCAGCTTACACTGAACTGACTTAAAAAAGTTTTAGCGCAAGGCCTTTCAGAGCTTTCCTGCCAGAAAAGAGAGGGAGGCTAAGCCCACAAAGGACATTTCTAGGAAAATAATTAAAATGTCTACACCCTGGCATAAAAAGGGGGATGGAGCAGCTACTGCAGCTGTGATCAACCACCTACTGATATGGTAAGCTTAACTTACAGAACTGTACTATGCTAATCATTCTGATCACTGCAACAGTAGCCTTAGCTGTATGGTTAGATAACTGCAGCTAACTACATTTGGGAGGTGAAACGAGAAGAGCACTGGAACCTCTAGAGAATGGTCCTAGCAAAGCCTGCCCTGGACCTAGAAAAGGATTCAAGCTTATAGCACTTTGTTAAAGTATGTACAGAGGATCACATAACAGCTTCTAAAGACTTCTAGAACTAGCCCTTTTCAAAAAGCCATAGATGAAGCCAAGACCCTGGTAGAGTAGGGGCCTTAAAGCTGTTTGGAATAGATCCGTTAGTGTAACAAAACTCAAAAGCCTTGGACTACCATTTGGAAATCATCTGTTTTGACACAAGTCTTCTCACCTTCCAAGAAATTAACAAATCGATCTGATGATATGAAAAATTTAATTCAGTCAAGCTAGTACCTGAGGTGTCTGTGGACATTTAAGATTGCAGCATTCTTTTTCCCATTTTTTGGTTCAAGAAAGAAAATGGGAAAATTGATAGTTTGGATTAAAGTAAACTTGTATACCACTTCAGGAATAAAAGAAGAATTAGTCCTCAAAGAAAACCTATCCCTTTGAGAAATGAGGTACGGTTAAACTCACCATAAGAGCTTGCAACTCTAATACTCTTCTTGCAGAGGACAGTGCGATCAATAAAACTATTTTCCATGTTAAGAACTTCAAGTCAGAAAGATCAGCTGGCTCAAATGGAGCAAGTGTTAGATTATGTACCACAAAATTAAGATGCCAAGCAGGGGCCACTGTTTAACTTGGAGAACTCTTATGCAAAAACCCCTTTCAGGAACATTTTGACAACATAATACTTTCAATAAGAATCCATGGATAGACATGCTGTAATGACCAATAAACACAGATAGAAGACTAATAAAGGCCACAGGTAGTAGTTCACACAAATATTGTGAAACCAGAGAACAAAACCATCCTGAATGGGTGCTGGTTAAGTTGCTGGCTCCACCTAGAAAACCTTTTCCATTTGCTGATATAGACCTTTTAGTAGCAGGCTTCCCCTGCCTCCATTAGTAACTGCAGCATGCCCAAGTAAACAGGTGCCTAAAAGGTATTAAGACCCTATTGTCCAGTCACCTGACGTTGACAGATGCAAGGGTGTATCAATCAGATCCAGTCTGTGAGGAGGCTTGCAGTACTTGCCCCTGACCACTTCCAAAAGAAAGAAAAACCACAACTGCCTGGTCCAAGAGTCACCACAGTGATCTTGGGGAGATGCCCTCTGAATCTTCCAAAGTAACCTGGATATTCGTGGAAGAGGAGGTGGAAAAGCATACAGGAACATTCCTGTCCAAGGAAAAGAAATGCCATCTGACTTTCCAGCCTTCAGGTATGGAATCCTGGAACAATCTTTCAAGACGAATGTTCGGAGAGGAGCAATGATGTCTCTCCTTGAGGAACTCCCCACAGAGGGATCAAATCATTGAAGACCCCCAGTCTAGCCTCCATTCACATGGGTCTGCCCTGGTAGTGTTCAGCTTGTCTACCACATAAAAATTTTGCTCTGACAGAATGTAGGATGCCTGCAAAAGCAGATTGTTCTGTGAAGCTGTATCCCAAGCTAACATGGCTAGTCTGCAAAGGGCGTATGACCTGGATCTCCCTTGCCTGTTAATGTACCACATAACTGTTACTGTCTATAACATCTTGAGGAGGTCCCATGGAAAAATGATAGTTCAGAGAGTTGAGTGCCTTAATCATGGCAAGGAAAACATCTCCTTGATATATATGTGCTTGTGTCAGTCCTAGGAATCCCATACCCGACATACTTTTAACCTTCCTGAAATTGTTCCCCATGAAAAGTCTGAATTGTCTGTACTGATATGAACAGGGAGGGAGAAGGGGAGACCTGGATTTAAGGATATCTGTTGCCTCCCCAAAATTTTGAACCCCTAGCACAGTTTCTGACAGGTCTTCACCTTCTTTGGGTAATACATCCTTGACAGATTTGCAAGGATAAAGACTGTAAATGTTGGGCCAAAAGAGATTCAGGTACCACTCTATCTTTCTCACATGGAGTCTTGCCAGGGGGTACCATGAGAATCAGAGAGACTCAAAATCCTGAAGTATTCACTCACAATGACTCAAGACTGTGAGGAAAACCTTAGACAAAACTAAATATAGATCTATTTTTCCTGTGTAAGAAAAACTCTTTGAATTGAGGTTTCCAGTTAAGATCCGAGGAACACAATCCTGTATGAGGGAGCCAAGAAAGGCTTTGGAATATTCTCTTGGAATCCATGCTTGCATAAGAGATGAGTCACCCATAAGACAGATTCCTTACACTTAGAAAGGCCCCTCAAAGATAAGCAAGTTATCTAAATACAGAAGAATGTTGATACCATGCAGCCTGCAATGAGCTGTAACTGGAGCTAGACACACTTGGTGCAGTGAACAGTCCAAAAGGTAAGGCAGAGAACTGGATATGGCTGTGTGTGCCTGGATCACATTAAGAAACATGTGAAATCTGTATTAACTGAGTTGTGATAACCATCTTGAATCTGGTGTTACCAGAAAAGGTAAATGAAGAAGAAGGGGTAATAGTTTGTGAAGTGACAGCATTTTGAACTTTGCACCATCACAAACTGGTTTATGAAAGAAAAATCAAGAACTGATCCCCAGGCATTTTATTTCTTTGGCACCAACAACATACTTGAATAAAAACCCTTACCACACTAGGAAGAGGGAAATGGCTATAACTCCCAGGGATATCATATGTTGAAGATTGGGGGAAACAGAGTAGTCTGGTCAGGTGGATAAGGAATTAACTCCCACGTGCAACCTTGTTGAATGATCTACAGAACTCATGTCTGAAACTGTGCTGCCAATGAAAGAACTAGTGGTTCAGACTTTCTGAAAGGGAAAAGGGACACCCAGGGTTAGGGAAAGGACATGGTCCTTTAAATAGATGTTTTGACTTATTAGACTGTCATTTGTTTTGAAGATGGTTCCTGCCTTCCATTTGGAACCCCCCTTGCCATTGCTTTTCAACATCTGTTAGTCAGCATTTTGCAGAGACTATTTTGTTTCTTTCCAAATTTGGATGAAAGGGTACAGAATGCCTTAAAACATTTGGAAACGAACAGCTAAAAAATGTGAGATACTACACACACTGATAACATCTGCAGCAGAGGGACCAAAAACTAAATCGCTATTCAAAAGAGAATTTAAGATCTCATTTTTCACATATGGGAGGTTCTGGGAACAAAGCCATGCAAACCTCCTCGAAAGAATGCCAGTAGTCACAGCCCTGGAAGAAGCATCAGGATCATAAACACGTTGAAAAATGAGTTGTGACCGGAGAGTTGGAAGAAACTACCATTTACAGCACATTTTTCTTCACAAGAAACTGCAGACAAAATATCCCTAATAAACTGCTAAATCGAAATGCCACCTATGTAAATGACAAAAATGGGAGGTCAGTGATACCAAAATAAATACTTTATTAAAACACCAAAAAAAAAAAAATCCATCAATTCTCTAGCGCCTTGCCTACTACAAGCCTTTTACAGAGTATAACTCTACCTCTACTCAGCACCACATATATACATCCATTACATACTGGTTAAATAATTAAACAATTAATCGATTAAAAACATGCATTTAAAACTTGTATCAAACACTTCTAATGGCATTCCCTATTCAGACCCATAGGGAAAAAAAAGTGTATACATTTTTAAAATTAAAATCAATTCATTTTTTTCTCAACTGTATTTTTTGTCATGTATCATTTTTTCACTGAGCACTTGTTCCAAAACTGTTGCTTGTAAAGCAGAAGGATTTCCATTATGTGATTGTTTTAAGTGTGTAGCTAATTGACTAACTTCATACCTCTCCTAATATCTCTCAAATGTTCCTTTAACCTAGCTGAAAAAATTACTTTAACCAATGTAGAACTTTTTACAGGGACATCTTAAAGCATACATCACCCCCTTCACTTAGACAACTAAAACAACCTTGTTCCTGAAATTTCATACCATTAATCTGGGAGAAACTTCTCACTATATATTGACATCCTGTACATTTAACACATGGAAAGGTGCCCTTTTGAACCACCGTGTCATGTCTTGTCATAATAAGCAAACTAAACTTACCATGTAATAAAAAGTATTTTATACTTCTCCCTCTCATACAAGAAAACCTTAATGTTTTATTATTTAAAAAATCCAAACGTACATCCCTTTCTACAATTAATGAATCTTCCTGAAAAACGAGTAAATTTTCAAACAAAATAAATTTTGGGTTATTTTCCTCTCCTGAGTTTCATTCCTACCCTTATACTTCGGTTGATAGTGCCTTACCTCTTTCATGTTAACTTTTTTCACATCTTCATTAACTATAAGTCTCTTCTATAACCCCTATTAATAAACATTTCAATTGCTTTATCCAATTCTTGCTTATATTCGTTTATATCCCTACACAGTCTCCCAATTCTTAAAAATTCACCATAACGAACAGATTCTATAGTATGAGATGGGTGACTTGTTCCAAGTAATATGTAATCACACTGCTCAAATTTTCTAAGCATTTTTGTCTTGATAGTTCCATCACTCATTCCAACCGTTGTATCCACAAAATTAACCCTTTTTCCTTGCTGCAAACCATCAAAAAACTTATACCAAATCTATTCTTATGTAAGCTTTGAATAAATTCAGTCACCTTATTGAACCCACCTTCACAAATAGTCTATGTACCCACAATATTTAACTAAGTTTAATAAAAAAATTCACCATTATAAATATACAAATTTTCAAAATACCCCATAAATAAATTTGCATACATGCAGGCAAATGCCACCCCCATGGCTGTTCCCTGCAATTGTCTAAATAATTCACCACTGAATTCAAACATATTGTTCTCCAAACAAAATACAATGAGTTGTAATATATAATGGGTACTGGGGTTGTCACCAAAAAAAGTTTTACAGCCTCTAACCAATGTGTATTTTTGATACTAGTATACAGACTTGTAACATCTACTACTACAAAATATCTTTCGCCTTCCCATCTTATATCTTTTCTTTAAAATCAAAAACATCCTTGATATAAGACGATAACATAAATACTTTTAACAAATATTGATGTAAAAAGCACAAAATATTATGAGTAAAATATCCACAGGCTGATACAATCAGAAGGCCTGGTGGATTACGTAAACTTTTATGTACTTTAGGTGCAAGCAAAAAAGTGAACAATGGAACAATCTTTGCAATCAAATACATATTGCACATCTCTCTGACAGAAATAGTTCAACCTAAGACCTTTCTTTAAAAGTGCTTTATGTTCCTCTATGGCCTTATAACAACATTTATATCCACCTTCTCATATACTTCCTTATTGTCCAAATGGTCATGGCATATTTGTAAATATTGAGTGAAATGTAAGACTACTAACTTCCCCCTTTACCTGCTACTTTGAACACCAACCCAGTTCTATGATGTAGATCATTTAAACTTTGCCATTCTTCCTTGTTTAAATTGTACTAAATCTCTTTCTTCTTATAAAATAAGTTAAATTCTTTTTCTACACTATAATTTAAAAGGGAAGAAAATGGTGAATAGTCTCATTTTTAAATGGGGGAAAAAAGTTGCTCTTACAAAATACACCTTCTGTTTCAAATTTACAATATGCATTAATTTCAAATTCTTAGTTAAAAGAAAAAAAAACTTTCATTACTACAGTATGAATGTGTCACTGTAATAATTAAGAAAATTAACTTAATTTTCCTTAAAATTAACTTCATTTTCCTTAAAATGATTACATAAATGTAACTTCCATATAAATTTGAATATTTCCACCTTCATTTCATGCAGTCTCAGGAATGCAGTCTGAATAAATTTTAAACCTCTACTCAATACACTCATATCATGACACGTGAACTCATAACCAGACAGATTAACTAAATAATCAGAACTATATCTTGAAAATGCAGTCTTATTTTCTCCCTATATTACTGAAACAGTCTTGTGTTGAAAGTTCAGTTCCATTTACCTCGTTTAAAGGAACGGGGGATTCTCTGAAATCAACTGGTCCATTCCACGATCTTTTACGATTATCCATCAACCCTAACTGACTTTGAAAAGTTCTCTGCATATATCCTTAATTTACAGCCCTTGGTAACCCCAGATATTCTTTATATTCTTCACCGTCATATTCCGTAGATGGAACTGCACCGTCCGTTTGCTGCAAATGTTGCTGCATTGCCATTTCCTGTTCCCCTTGGAACCTAACCTTGTGATGTCTATTTGGTTGCAGGATACTAAAACGAACGCTTGATTCTGTTTATAGTCTC